>NC_031500.1:15151171-15340582 GCF_000237925.1 Schistosoma mansoni | reverse complement strand
AGACTGACCAGTTGCAGTCCTAAACATCAATGGGGAAGATTCAAACATGTAATACTAAGTGGACTTAAACTTCACCCCATTGCACAAGCAAGTGGCTATCAAGACTCAGTAGATGAGCGGATAACACGATGGCGTTTGAAGCGAGCGGTACTGGGTTCACGTCCCAGAGTGAACATCAACTAGGAGATGCAGGTACATCCATTTGAAGAGTTCCAAATAGAACGAAACGCGCGTCCTGTATTCCACTGCTAGCCACTATCCATCTTTGCGTAGAATAGGTTATTTGTCTTAGTTAAAGACTTTACTACAATATTTCCTAGACAGCTTCATAACAGAAATAAATCATAATCAAAAAATCGGATGAAGGAACTTTTTTTTAGCCAGTCTCTTTATTCATTTTGATTGGATAGAAAGTGTAATAAAAGCAAGAAATGTCAATGGTAGATCATTTACTCTTATTTACTCAAATTGCTTTATAAAATAAAACTTTAATCAATAAATATTGAATGGATAAATTGTTTGTTTCAACTTATTTACTTACTTACAGCTGTTACCCCTCGTGGAGGAGCATAGGCCTCCTATTATCATTCACCATCCAACCCTATCTTGGACAATCCTTTCCAATTCTCTCCAGTTAACATTCATCCTTTTCCATATCTACTTTTATTTCCCGGCGTAATGTGTTTGCTTCAAGTAAAATAAATTATCAATGTATTAAAACGATTCTGATAAGCAACAAGATTGACTTTTCAAAAAAAGCTCATTATAAAGATATTTAGTTTATGATAATTAATATAATTGATAGATAACCTGTGAGAAGATTACAAAACTTCATCTGTTCAACGTATTCAAAAGAACACACACACACACACAAAACGTTTTTTATCAATAAACTAAGAATAAGGCATTAATTTAATAAATTGTAAAGATTCAATGAGTGAAGATTATTTAATAGAGCATTCTGATTAATATATTATTCTTCAAGCTTTTAGGGCGAGTTGAATGGAGAATGCTGGTGAGCGGCCTATGCTCCTCGATGAGGGGTAACAGGCGTAAGTAAGTAAGTTTTAGGGCGAGACTCTAATTTATGGACGAGCCATTCAGAAGCGTTTGAGGAGTCTCAAGGTCACGGTGACTGACGCTCATGTACGATCAGTTCACAGAGGATTTTAGAGAAGACATGACAATTAAATGGCTACAATGAATGTGAATACTAAGAAATTCCTTTGTTTGTAATTGCGGTAATCAAATGATTTGTAGACCTTGTGCAAACTACTGTGATGTTGTCCTTCTTTATAACATACGTTGGAGGAAGATGTCTGCTAGAATAGGGATTTCTTTCACTCGATTCAGATTGAGATTAAGGCAAATTATAATAATTGCCGCGAACTGTATAATAAAAGCACTAGTAACATTGGCTGCAATAACCGCAGATGTTACTGAAATTTCGGCTGTTCAACGTATTCAAAAGAACACACACACACACACACAAAACGTTTTTTTATCAATAAACTAAGAATAAGGCATTAATTTAATAAATTGTAAAGATTCAATGAGTGAAGATTATTTAATTGGGGGATTCTGATAAACATATTATGTTTCAAGCTTTTAGTCAATTAGGGGATTATACAAATAAGTGATGAATTTATATACAAAAAGTATTGTAACTTTATAGTATGATTTTTTATGACCGAAGATAGTCACTTACTGTTACCCTTCGTGGAGGCGTATAGGCCGCACAACATCACTCTCCATCCAACCCTGTCCTGGACAATCCTTACCAATTCATTCCAGTTAACATTCATCCTTTTCATATCTGCTGCAAATTTCCAACTCAGCATGTTCTTTGGTCTCCCTCTTTTTTGTTTCCCTCCAAGATTCTAAATTAGTGCTTGACTTATGATTCAGTTTGATGATTTTCACAATTGATATCTTATCCACTTCCAGTGTCTTTTCTTGATTTCTTCTTCAGCTGGAATTTAGTTTGTTCTTTCCCACATTAGGCTGTTGTTGATGATATCCGGTCAACGGATATTGAATACCATTTTAAGCAGGTCTATCTTCATTTTTCAACTGGGATCACAACTTTAATAAGAGTTTGTACACTACAAAAGAAAATTAATCTTTTCAAAACACTTACTAAACGTTCAGAGTTGAAAGTACATTTCTATGTGACTGATGTGAAATAATGTTGTATCTTAAATTGAAGATATTTCTCATGGAGTGTGGACCAAAGATTTTATCAGGTATCTAAGTGAAGACTTTCATGAGTGTTCAAACAACCATCCGTTTTTACAGTATTCAATAAAAGTATAATATATAGGAGTTTTGAAGATTTCTTATCAATTTACTGGATGAGTGCTGTATATAGGTGCATGATTGTTGTTTTAATCATATAGAGCTATCTGTAAATGTTTTCTATAAACATTCCACTTTAATCTATCTCAACTTATCGAATGAAAAAAACGTATATTCAGTGAAAGTTAGAGCTTGAAATAAAGTCTTTTATGGAAACTATGCTCTTATATGAAGCATTCACTTATTAAATGATCAGAAAATGACCGGAACTGTTTATAATCTTTCCACTAAACATTCAAGGAAGGATAGGAGACAATTTCAGGGATACGTATCCAATCTTCAGTTAAGGCTTTTAGCGGGTACATCACATATAAACTATTTAGTTAGTACCCAATAGTTGACTTGTTCTTTGTATAAGTTGCAGATCCTGAATTCAACCACTGATGGCTCATGGAAGTGTACTGCTGAAGAGTTCCATAACTATTCAATGTCTCTTAGTTTTTAGTGAGTATAATCAACGTCACTTTGTGATGAAATTGCAAGGAAATAAGCAAATTATTTAATATTCATTTTCATGTACATAACATTGAGACATTTATTATCCTATAGGAGGAATCACTTGTAGTAATTAATTCTATTCAATCAAATAACTTGAATACTTATTATTGATTCTTTCAAATAAAACGCGATGACGTTTGAAGCGAAAGGTACTGTGTTCGAGTCCCAGAGTGATCATCAACTATGAGATGCAGGTACATCCAGTTGACGAGTCCCGAATAGAACGAAACGCGCGTCCTGGATTCCACTGCTAGTCACTATCCATCTTTGCTTACAATCTTTCCTTTGTTTGAAGAAATACGATCATGTTTATGACTAAAATGTTACCGTTAACTAGAAAGTTGGGCACTCTTCCTTTATTCTGATAAATATGTCAGACTTGATCAAATCATCTTTGTCTAGATTAAACTCAAATATTCATTATGTGAATAAAGATGATATTTTACCATCAAATATATCAACACAGAAGTGAGACGGGATCGTGGATGCGCACTGCTGAGGAGTCCCACAATGGGACGAAACGGCCGTTCAGTGCTTTCAGGTTTTCCATGGTAGTCTAGCTTTAATTAACTCATGATCTCAACTACAGAAGCTAAATAACTGACTATAATATCCAACTTTATGCAAATCAATTAGTTTTTTTAGCTATGGGAATACAATATATGGTTGAACAATAGTGTTTTTAATCAGACTTTCATCAGGATTTACTCTAAGATAAAGTAATATTTATTTACATATATGAAAATATTACATCTTTATAGCAATCTGTATGTCAGTGATCACAATCAAATAGAATACATAATCAAACTTCATTGAAATCACCAACCGATCTGAGTTAGACTACTCGAAACCTAGAAGCACTGGATTGCCGTTTCGTCCTAATGTGGAACTCCTCAATAGTGAGCATCCACACGTGAGAATCGAACCTAGGACCTTAAATCTTACGTGTGAACGCTTAAACTTTAGACCCTAACCAAATATTACAGTAGTGTTAGACAATTCATTTAGCAGGATGAAATATTTATCAAATATGTTCGTACAGCTATCGATTATTTATTTGCATCTTACTGTGTGCTCTGCAATCTGGTTAGTTCTAAACTGTTTCCTCTTTCGGTCTCAAAGTGTTCTGTCTACATTCTACTTTTTGACATACAGAAGATCTTCTTTGGATCTGTCGTCTGTGACAGTTTCTACGCTTCGTTCCTCCACATACTCCATACAAGCAATCTTGTTAGTAGTATTTAGCAATAAAGATAAGAATAAAACCTTGAATCAATTTTTAAAAATAGGAAATAAGCCAAAATAGACATTAAAATAACTAGCAGTATAAATAACTAAAATTACGTAACCAGTAGTGTTTAATCAGTTAGACATTAAAACGAGAAAAATGTCAAATTACAAATTATATCATTTTATGAATGAACATTGAACTGAATATTCGAAATGATTTACAAAACTGTTAGCCACCACCAATATTTGTTTATAATGCTTGTGACTGAAGGCAATATCGAGGCAATCCGCATACTTACTTACGCCTGTTACTTCCAATGGAGCAAAGGCCACCGACCAGCATTCTCCAACCCAATCTGGCTTGGGCCTTCCTTTCTAGTTCTATCCCGTTTATGTTCATTCTTCTCATGTTTGTCTCCATTTCTCCTAAGGCAATCCACGGAGAATGCATATATACCAATAAGAGACTGATCAATGACAGTTCTAAACATCAATAAATGTATTCAAACAACCAATACAAAAATGAATCAAAACTGTAATGTAACACCTAAAGATTATTTCAATCTATTGAATACAATAAATCTGAATACTTTTCTATTTTAAAAAAAATAAATAAATAAACATTCTAACTTCAAACGAAAGTCCTGGATTTGAATCTCGTGAACAGGATTAGGGATGCTCACTGCTGAGGAGTGCCATATTAATACGAACCGATTATTCTTTACTTCCAGATTTTCCATATCGGTCTAGCTTTAATCAACTCCTGAATTTAACTATTAAATTACTACAATCTCTACAATCACCCCCCCCCTACTTCCTGATAATAAAACACTCCAATATTTCTAGCTTATGATTTATTACAATTATATAATAAAAGCCAGATTAAATTAAACAATAACACAAATCTTCAAAAAAAAAAGGGAATAATTCTAAATCTTCCTTTAATCTTCCTTAATACTTAATTAACAAAATAATTATCAGAAGAAGAACGAAAACAAGAAGGACAAAACGTATTAGGCAAAATACATTTAGTCATACTTAATTATTTAGGACTTGAAAAAAAAAATTAAAAAAAAGGTCAAAAATTTAAAAAAAAAACAAAAAACGATTCATTTAAACAAAAAAAAATAGATAAATCTATGCATATGCTCATATAACATCAAACATTGAATATTCATTATATTTATTATATTCCTGTTTCATTTTTAAAATGCTTTAAAAAATATTTTTTTTAAAAAAAGCAATTTATTAAAATATAATAATAATAATAATATAAGGTCTCTATTTTCATTTTAATAGTTAATATCTTTACCCTTGTAAATTCCACTGTGACCTCATTAATTTATTGACACTCAGAAAAAAAGAAAAAAAATGAAAATAAAAAAATAAAGAGATAAAAACAAAAAATAAAAAAATAAAAAAAAAATTAATAACTGATTGACAATAGAATTACACAACCATTTAGGATATGATAATAAAAAGAAACAAATTATTTAATCAGTTCATTTTAAAAAATACAAAAAAAAATCTGTACACACAATTTAACTTTAATCTTTTTTTTGTTTTTTTTTTCTAAAAAAAATAATAAAAAATAAATAAATAATGAAATAATTATAATTTTAAATGAAAAATGAGGGATAAAAGAATTAGATTAGTGATTAGTTTACATATTTACTAAAGAAAGATAAATAAAATGTTTTTTTGTTTTAATGTGAAACTTAGAATAGTCAATATTTTTTTTTAGGAAAAAAATTTTTAAAAAAACTTTCAATGTTTTTTTTCTTTTTTTTTCTATTTTTTTTACAAAATGAGGTCATTTATTGATAAATGATATTTTTTTTCTAATTAGAAATTAACCGTTTTAAATCATTTATAGAAATGAAATTGTAACGTGTGTTACTTATATCAACATAAGTAGAATGTTAATGCTAGTTATGAATAGAATGTCTGGCAGTGGAAAGTCGATAAAATCATAAAGGAAAGAATAGGAACAGAGAGTGATTGGTATAGAAATGAAGGAATAGTGAAGTCCACTATAATATATATATATATAATACTTCATACTTACTTACGCCTTTTATCCCCGATGGAGCACAGGCCGCCGACCAGCATTCTACAACAAACTCTGTCCTGGGTTTTCTTTTCTAGTTCTATCCATTTTTTGTTCATTCTTCTCATGTCTGTCTCTATTTCTCGGTGTAATGTGTTCTTTGGTCTTCCTCTTCTCCTTTGAGCTTCAGGATTCCATGTGAGGGCTTACCTTGTGACGCAATTGAGTGAGTTCCTCAATGTGTGTCCTATCCACTTCCAATGCTTCTTCCTGATTTCTTCCTCCGCTGGAATCTAATTCATTCTCTCACACAACAAAATGTTAGTGATAGGGTCTGGTCAACATAGACAACTGTTAATAAACACCTGTATCTTCTGGATGATGGTCTTCATAGTTCTCCACGTCTCCGCCCCAAACAGTATAACTGTCTTGACATTTGTATTGAAAATTCTGATCTTGATGTTGGTTGACAGTTGTTTTGAGTCCCATATGTTCTTCAACTGTTGGGATGCTGTCCTTGCGTTGCCAATCCCTGCCTCTACATCTGCATCAGATCATTCTTGTTCATCGACGATGCTGACCAGGAACCTGAAGGTCTCCACATCTTCCAGGGCTTTCCCTCCAAGTGTCATTAGGTTGGTGCTCGCTGTGTTGTATTTCAGGATTTTGAGTATTCACTCGTGTGAGTTGAGACCTACTGATGAAGAGGCTGTTGTAAAATTGTCTAGAACAGTTGGCTTCTCTGAAAAGTCCAAATCGGTTAGCTGCACATAAGCTGTCCATTGTATTCCATTCTTTTTATGAGATGTCTTTATAATCCAATCGACCACCGGAAGAAAGAGAGAGGACGAGAGTAATCATCCATGTCTGAATATGGTCATCAAACAAAATGCATCTCTCAGCTGTCCTCTATGCATGACTTTGCACTGTAGTCCGGTGTATCGATTCCGCATGGTGTTGATGATTTCCTCAGCTACACACACCATAGTGTCGAACAAGGTTTCATAATGTTCTCCTATCCACACTGTCAAACGCTTTCTCATAGTCAAGGAAGTTGATGTATAGTGACGAGTTCCATTCAATTGATTGTCCAACAATGATCCGTAGTGTCATGATTTGGTCTGTGCTCTACTGATGTTTACGGAATCCAGCCTGTTGATCTCGAAGTTGGACATCGAATGAATCCCTCATCCTACTCAGAAACACTGTTGAAAACTTTTACTGATACCGGTAGTAGTGTGATGCTTGTGTAGTTCTCACACACTTGCTCAGATCTCCTTTCTTTGATACCTTGATGAGGTATACTTTTCTCCAGTCTGTCCCGAATCTAACCTTTTCTGCCAGCTTGAGAGCAATTTTTCTGACTTATTTCAAGCACCACAAAGTTGTCTCTCCTCATTTCCGTACCTTTTTGACAGATCCTTCTGGTCTCTCACACTGTCCGGAAATTCCATGTACCTATGTCGGTTGTTGATCATTTTGTTTAAAGGCGTATCAAATTTGTAACTCCTAATCAATCTTGACTTCCTCACTGAAGCATCAAGCCTCATCTACGTGACGGTTCTACAACTTTCTGGGCAGAGTTTGAGTGGACCTAATTGTTTTTTTGGTGGGCGCTTTCTTAACAAGGTTGTTTTCTATAGGACGAGGTTGCGGACTCCATGCCTTACCTTTTTCCTTTATCTGGGCTAGGGACAGTTAACCGTATAAGTACTAGAGTTAGAATCGTCACGTTGTTACTCTAAAAAACCACGAATGAATTTTGTGGGACGGCAAATAAATAGTTAGTGCTTTTATATGAATACTCTGAGGAGATGGCTTCAAAATAGGGTTATGTCACAAGTCCTGATACTTTTGAATTGAGGTGTTAATAGTAAAATCCAGAACGCGCATTTCATCCACCACGATACCAATATAATAATTAGAAGTACTCGAATTATCGAACTAACAAGAAATCCCAGAAACAGCGCAATTGAGGTCAGGACTAAATCAACACAAACGAACGTATTGTATTTTGAAATCGTAATGAGCAAGAAATCAGATACAGAAGATACGCTAGTTCGTACAAATATCACAAAACATTTGAACACAAACGTTTCTCTTCATCTGCTTCTCTTTTTTCCACTTCCATTGTAGGGTGAGGTAACAGTTTTTGTCAAATTTGACCACAAAGTTCTGACATCATGTTTTGTCAAAAATATTTGTTCACTTTCATTACGCAGATAGAAATTTACAAAATCAACACATACAGGATTGAAAGGTTGGCACTGAGGATGGCGACCTACAAATACAGACACATTGCACCATGGTGAAGTTTAAGCACAGGAACTCCTGGATCTAGTTCAGACCTATTTAAACATTAAGAGTTTGTAAATCGACTGATCGGGGGATTCGCATATAGTCTTGGTGAAGTAGCTAATGATGCAACAAACACTTGAATCCATGGCATCTGCTTGACAAATGCCTGTCACAATGGTTAGTTTTTACAGATAAACCATAATAGTGTATATACAGATCGATGGGTGGTTCACCACAGTTGACGAAACCAGTCTGTCATACGTCGGCTTATACTTGAAACGCAGACGATCGAATTCAAGCCAATCTGCCATTATTTCTGGACCACGAACTTCCCAAATGAAAGGGCGAGCTGAGAAATATGGTAAAGAATAACGACTAGTCAAGAACAACGAAGGTAAACCAATCACTGAAATTTAAGGGCAGTGAAACAGTGTATAGTCCGGCTCTACCGAACCCAACGGATATCGAAGTTGTTCATCAGGCAAAATACATATATTATTCGAATACATAAATACTCTGATATAAGGCGTAGTGTATTGATAAAATTCTCTCGTAATTAGCAGTAAACAAAATTTTCAGTTTACTCTAATTATTTTAAAAGGTCGTCTGATTTCATATTTTCTCTATTCAGACGGTTGCAAATTCATACATGAGGTGAGTTTGACCTAGAACAATGCTTCATGAATTCTGTAAATGTTTCATTGTTCGTTTTCTGAAATGATTACAAAATTAAAACTTTGAATTTCAAACTTTTATCCATTCTATATGGACAGTTGTTTCGTCCTAGTATGAGACTCCTCATCCGCGTGCATCCATGAACGCACTCGTGGTAGTCGAACCCAGGACCTTCATCCTAGCACGCGAACGTTCAACCTTTAGACCATTGATTCGGCACACAAAGATGTTTATATCTAACTTCGATCAATCCACAATATTGTTCAAACATCTCCCATTGTCTTTGGTCAGTAGCTATCTTGCACACAATGCAGTTAAACTCCACCGGTAATGGCTTCTCACAATGACTCCAGGAATTCCCTCTTCTAACTTATCACTAGTGAGTACATGATAATTATCAATGTAGCTTCACAATCTCTACAACGCAATGCATTGATAAAATAACAGTCAGTTGGGTAATTTATTCATTTGTTTGTTCATTCATTGATCAATAACTTTGATATTTTGGTAGTGCTAAATAACAATACTATAATAAAAACTCACTTGTTATTGTTTACTTTTATCTTCCTATTGTTATTTCGGACTGCAGCTGATAAGTCTCTTGTTGGCATATGTGCATCCTAGAGAGGCTGATCAATTGCAGTCCGAAATTAAAATAGAAAGATACAAGTAAACAACAACAAGTGAATATAACATCACCTCATAACACTAGCATGTGGCTATTAGGACTTAGTAGCTAAGTGGATAACGCGATAGCGTTTGAAGCGAAAGGTAATAGGTTTGAGTCTCAGAATGAACATCAACTCTGAGATGCAGGTACACCATAACTTATTCACCCTTACTTATATACTTTCATTTATATTCTCATTCTCTATCTTCTTTTATTTTGTCTATCTCTAAATGTACAAACAAAAAATAAGGTTATACCCAATACATTTTAAGTATTACTACTTCTATCATCATTACTTTTCACATTAATTTTACTAATGTTGAGAACAGGTATTCAGGATTATTTTTAAAGAATGTTGAGTAAACAAGTAAGTTATAACCGTATAATGTTTATTGTTCATCAGGTCAAATACATATACTATTCGAATACATATTAACCTGGATATTACTTTTGGATATCATACGATTGTAGAAATAGAAAATGTAGTGTACTGATGAAATTCTCTCGTAATTAATAGTGAACAAATATTTTCAGTTTATTTTGAAATGTCGCCTGATTCCATACTGGCTGAACATTACTGTAGAGATGCTGATATCGGTCAACGTCAGTTTCCAGCTTGTCTGTTTATACTTTACTTATTCATTAACTTTTACATAGTTTCTAAATGTTAATTACGTTGTTTTATCTTTTATATGGTAGATATTATTTATCCTCCCTTCCACCTTCATTTTATGATGATATATAAGCG
The DNA here is from genome assembly GCF_000237925.1 of Schistosoma mansoni. Lineage (NCBI taxonomy): Eukaryota > Metazoa > Platyhelminthes > Trematoda > Strigeidida > Schistosomatidae > Schistosoma > Schistosoma mansoni. The sequence continues at coordinate 15,330,055 of NC_031500.1, read as the reverse complement.
AACGAATAAATTCAGTAGTATCAGTAACTATGGTTTATTTAGTTTTGATTCACGTAGCTACTCTGCTTTTACTTCTTCATACATCCACACAAACTGGTAAGTAATCAGTATTTACATCCTAAGATATTCACATCTGATCCAGTGTACAAACAGAATCAGAACACTGTCATTCTTGTCATCACTACCATCATCATCATTAGTCTTAAATCTGAATATCATCGTGTGCTATTCATGTAGATTGTTTTACTTTGTATATACTGTTTGGGCATGTTTCTATATTTTTTATAAATTTGTACTTAACGCCATTTTCCTAAATAATGCTAACATAGGTTTCAGATATATGCATACTGTTTTAATTGATTGTGAGGACTTAACCACTTGACTATAATTAAAGGGAACATTGATTGAGTCAAAATATTCATCGATATTCAATTATTGATCTTTGTCTTTCAAGTATCAATTCTGGTTTACTATCATCGTAATAAACGCTTTCAGAAGGAGGTTTTGTGGAGATTTTAGCAATTTTATAGTTGATTTCATGAGTCAATTAAAGATAGACTACCATGAAAACCCTGAAAGCTCTGTACAGCCTTTGCATCCTAGTATGGAACTCCTAGGCGTTGCATATCCACAATCACTCGCGGTCGATCTCGCGCGCGAACTCTTATCTTCCAGATCATTGAGACGGCATTCAATGGTGTTAATGTCTAACTTCAAGCAATCGACGAAATCGCGCCATCGCTGAGGAGTCTCATACTAGTACGAAACGGCCAACCAGTGCTACCAGGTTTTCCATGGTGGTCTAGCCTTAATTGACTCATGAATTCAATTATAAAAATAGTAATAATATCCTCTAAGCCAAACACAATCACCAACTTTCGGTCAGTGAACATTTTGTTGTTTGCTTTTTGATATCACAAACCAATCAAAACAAATGTCATTTGATTTCTTAATAGAATTTGTATGACACCATTTAAATTGCCGATTGAAGCATGTGAAACATTACTACAATAAATCAGTAGGTCTTAGGTTCTTTCGTTGAACAATAAACGGTTACAGCCAATTTACGATGAACCACTCGTCTCGATGATGATCCATAAGAAGCCTTTATTAAATAATGTTTTAAATCTTGACATTGGCATGTGTGAAGTCACCTGACTTAGTGCACTTGAATGCAAATATCAGTTTTCCAAAAAACAACTGAAGTACTTATTGTTGTGGCAAATCCTGTTTCATTTTTCAGATGTCCTCGAATCAAACGATCTTGAGGATTTAAAACAGTCGAGTTTTATTCCGTCCGTTAAAGATTTAAAAGTAAATATTTCTCGAGAGGAAGGCAAGTAACTGTTGTTTTGAGTTTTACATGTTATTTATCATACAATTAAACCTGTTCATACCACACCCGTTATTATATACTATTTAAATGAAGAATAATTCGGTTCATTCGTTTGTGTCTGAAGAATTGAATTCGATACATGAAATCATATTAGCTCAATAATTATTTTAATTATCAGAAGAGGTTTTGTGGAGATTTAGCATTTTCATAGATGAAAGCGTGAGTCAATTGAAGCTAGACCACCATGGAAAACCTGGAAGCACTGGATGGCCGTTTCGTCCTACTATTGGACTCCTCAACAGTGCGCATCCACGATCCGGCATTCGCGAGATTCGAACCCAGCACCTACCACTCTGGCGCCAGAGCATTTAACCGATAGACCACTGAGCCCGCATCCAACGGTGTTAATGTCTAACTTCAACTGATCCACCAAGTTGAGCAACCGTTCACCAATTGTCTTCAGTGATTTGATATCTCACGGGTTCGTGTGTTCGAATCTCGCGAGTGCCGGATTGTGGATGCGCACTGCTGAGGAGTCCCATAATAGGACGAAACGGCCATCCAGTGCTTCCAGGTTTTCCATGGTGGTCTAGCTTCAATTGACTCCCGCTTTCATCAATAATTATTTGCTGAGACTTGTATGGTGTTCTGTTATATCATGACTTTTTCTCAATGTTACTGATAATTACTTTTACAGGTGAATAGTTTGAATGTTCACTAACTAACTTAATAATAAAATTTCTTGTTCTGTGTATATGGTTAATCTCTAGAACGGATGAAAAATATTATACGCTCTGTCAGAGACTGCAACAGCCGAATAACATCTCTGAGAGGTAATATGATTACTCATTCTTATATATCATAATCGTTTACACTATTGAATTGAAAGTCGAAACAAAAATGTAAACATCAAGCGTATATTCATGTTCAGCTTTCGCAATTGCTCAAACAATCCGACATTTTTAAACCTTAAACATTGATAAGTGTAATTAATTGGACATTGATACTATCACGTTCAGTCTCTCCTTCTGATTGCACACTCACGAAATCATTAACACCGTTTAAACGAAGGAGAGAATATCTAGATTAAAATATGGTTTGTTTATTTGAACCTTCTTGGTGGTGTTGTTTGAATTTCTCAATGGTTCCATTCGTGATAGGCTGTAAACATTTGATAGGAGTGTGTAAGTGCACGGTGGTTGTCTGAAGTGATTATTCAATTCATGCAAATTTAAGAAATGAAATTAGTTCACACACTTGAATGCTTACAAAAGTGGTAGTTAAGACGTTTGTTCATGAACACACACTCTTTTGGTAACTATAACCAGTATGGCAAATAGGGAGCAGAAACTTTTTGTGTGATGATAGTACCATCTGTAAGATCTGGGGAAATTCCAAGTGTTGTTGGTGTCGCACATCCTCTAATCAGATGAATGAAAATTTATTGATCCATTTCGCCAGTATTATCCAATTAATATGACTAGTAGAATGTGTGATCGATGTCGTAACATCAAATCTCATTCATCTTATTCTTGTCAGATATCCGTCTGGAAACCAAAGGACGGGTTTACTGTGCAGCAGTCCGTTCTGTCCTACTTTATGGCAGTGAAACATGGTCGGTAAGAGTAGAGGATATTCTTAGGCTACTAGTATTCGATCATAGGTGTCTTCAAGCATTGCTCGTATATCCTGGGACCACTGGGTAAGTAATGCAGTTGTTAGGAAACGGGTACTAGGTAAGGATGGCAAATCTGTTGATGAAGTAGTGAAACTTCATCAGTTGTGATGGCTGGGACACGTGTTACGTATGCCCAACCACCGACTGCCCCGACGTGCAATGTCTTATGGCGTAAGAGTAGGTTGGAAGAAAACTAGGGGCGACCAGACCAAAATGTGGCACAAATCCATGAAGTCACTGTCAATTGGACTGAGCCATGTTGGTAGGTGTAGACTAACTGGTTGGGATTCGCGAGATGATAGCAATCGATGGTTAGAGACCTTGAATGACATAGCTCAAAATCATTTGCAATGGCGAAGGTACATCCACTCTTTGTGTTCTACCAAATTATAATCTTCTGAATTCTTCATGTACCTATCTTTTCCTCTTTCCAAACTTATTCGACTGGATTATACTCCTTCAATAACATCTTTAAACCCTAATCTTTCCTATTACTGGTTATACTCTTACTACCTCTACCACTATGGGATTTGAATGGACAACTGCATCTGTGTGCTGATGTGGTATGGCAACTCGAACTGATGTACGTACGTACGAAGTTCCACGTTGTGACTGACTGACTGACTGTCTGTCAGATGAAAATATAAATAATTCGAAAACAACTCAATAATATTTTTTTAAAATGTAACTAGATCATTTTGTTCCTTCACTGAGTTACTCTACATTATCGTGTTTATTTCAGATCAAATCAAAAATTCAGATACAAATGGAATGAGAAATATCGATGAGTGTATGTGAAAAAAATAACTGAGTTCTCTGATCACATTATTGGTTTTAGATATCAAATGTAGAAACAACTACTTGACAAGCGATGCAGCCATTTATACTCTTTCTCGTAAAAGAAATTATTCTCATCCAGTTGTTTAATTTCCATACAGTATTTCATTATAACATTCATGTTTAGTCTTTGAATCCACTGACCAACAAATCCATCTCATGTGTGAAAGTGAACAAAGTCCAACGTTCAGAGATTTGATTCTTACGTAATAAGATCGCAACATGACTGATACCACTAATTCGTCACCCTGTAGTTTATGTTTAATAATTCCGATAAAATTCTACCATTTCCCTCTGAGAGTAAGTACAGGTATAACACAATGAAAAAATAGTTTCTTAGAATGAGAGGTTTCTGAACTTAGTTCTGTTAGTGTATAGTGTACATTGAAGTGTTGAACTGTTGATGTGTGGGCTCTCTTTATAATACTTTGTTACGTATCATAAATAATTCATCGAAAAAGAATGTAGGTGCAATGTTTCGTCACAACTGGTATCCCTAATCCAGTATGAGTCGTATTCTGATACTGTGAGCAAACATACTGTAGAAGTATTCATTTGATAAAAACAAAAGTGAAAATAGATGTCTTTCCTTAAGGATTGAAATGTCCCGTTCAACAACACAACTCAAAAAATGATGTACGCTTGTCTTATGGAATCGAGGACACTCAAAAGAGTTTGTAATTGACACCGATAAACACTAAATCAAGAATATCCAGACATCGAGGTGAGGGCCAAGACTTTAGAACGGTGAAACTATATCAATTGGTTTATTGAGATTTTCATCTCATGTCAAGCAAGTAATCGAAATCATTTCAATAGTTTAGCTATTGGTTCATATTTCTATGTTTAATCAGTTTGCAATATATTCACATGTCTATCAAACCACATTCACTTATCACTAAATCAGATATAACTTATCCATAAACATTCACATTGAAATCAAATTAATTTGCAATCTGAGTTTAATGATTTTCATAGGCATATGGAGTGTAAAGGAAGATTACGAGAGATTGTATTGTAAGTAATTTTAATAGCTGAATATTTTTTTTTAAATTTACAGCGCATTGACATACTTTAAAGACTGTTTTTCTTATGTCTATAAAGAGGAGAGACAAATATGAGACACCGCCTCGTACAACTTTTAAAATTCTTCAAAATGAATGATACTGTGCATTTAATTTCAATCGAGAACTTGGCAATCTCCAAAACTACACGCTGATATTTAGTATTTGTCTAACAACGACATTCAAGACCCCCATTTTATCCTACTTTGGAATAGTAGGATGGATTTTCTCGATCACAATGATACCTTTCACACTAGGACACAGATCGCTTTAAACTCACACTTTGAAAAGAGCTGTGTTCAAGTTTCAATAAGAACATCAACATTGTGAGTGTAGTGGTTTCGCTTCACCAATCGTTCATCTCGATAACCGTTATTATATAAATTTCAACACTGTTCGAAATCAGAAGGCAAAGAAAGCGTCAACTACGGTTTATTAGCAGACAGCGCAGATCAAAAAAGCTATAAGCACATCAAACGAACAAGTAAATACGAACAAATACATAGGCAAATTATGTAAAGAAGCAGCAAGGCAAATCAAAAGCTAATAATGAGATTTGAGTACATATATACATGGGGGGGGGATGAATCATCGAGTGAAATCCAAGAGATCAATATTTTAACGAGAATCTGTGATGTTCTCCAGTGATCATAACGGTACAAACATCCATCTCTGCTTACCATGCTTGTGAATAAAGGCTATATTGAGGCAATACGCATAGTATGCACATATGCCAATTACAGACTGACTAGTTGCAGTCCTAAAACATTAATTGATTAGATTCAAACAAACAATACTAAATGAATTTAAACTTCACCCCATCGCACAAGCTAGTGGCTATCAGGACTCAGTGGCCGAGTGGATAACGCAATGGCGTTTGAAGCGAGGGTACTGGGTTCGAGTCCAAGAGTGAACATCAACTCGGAGATGCAGGTACATCCAGCTGACGAGTCTCAAATAGGACGAAACGCGCGTCAAACTGGATTCCACTGCAAGCCACTATCCATCTCTGCTTACCATGCTTGTGAATTAAGGCTATATTGAGGCAATACGCACAGTATGCACATATGCCAATTACAGACTGACCAGTTGCAGTCCTAACACATCGATGGGAAGATTCAAACAAACAATACTAAATGAATTTAAATATGTGAATAGTTACTCATCAAATAACATTGTTAGTTAAATAAGTTAATAAATCGGCTTAACCAAAATTAATCATAATCGAAATCATTTGTGGGCTATTAGCTATAGCAGAAAACGCGTTCAGCTAATGGATATCAAGCTGAAAGAAATAAGACTCCTGAGTTTCGCATAACTCAGAATATGAGACTTATCAAAATCTAATTTCCAGTCGATACTCTCAGTAAGTCCATATAGTGGCAGTGGATCATCAAATTCAATCTTTAATACTGTCCATGCAAAATCGAAAACCACTGTTATTATTCATTCAAAAAAATGTTATCCTGTATCGTGTTACAGTTTGATATATGTTTAATATCTCTGATTCTATGTAGCGTATGTTTACTTGAGTTCATCCAAACTGGATTCATGTTTTAAAGAAAGTGTTAAGAATCATTTAAGTAAGTCAAAATATTAAATTGCATACAGTTCATTCCTATCTATCTCAAACATTTGACCACGATGGGACTAAACTTTATGGACGACCTTTGAACGAATCTTAAATGACCTTGAGAAATATTAGCCAATCAGAAGACAGTTAGTATACAGTAAAAATATATTATACAAAACTAAAAAATTAAAGCGGATACTATTCTTTTACACGGCTCAAAAACTTCTCAAGGTCAGATATAGGTTCAGAAGTTCTAAAATCATAGTACATACGATACAGGAACTCATCCATATGGCTCCATAGTAGTCGACCTCTGGAGCCATGATAAGGTCTAAAAAATTCTTTTAGCCTCGACCACATAGTTTCAATGTTGTTGGTATGTTGGTATGGTTTAGGGTTAGGGTTAGGGTTTAGGGTTAAGGGTTAGGGTTAGAGTCTTAACCTTAATCGTGATCAAGCGAAAAAAGTCATTTGAGTGTCACAATCACATGTATAGGAAGTTCTTAATAATTCCCTCTCTTGTAGACGCTGAATTATCACGTCTTCTCTAAAATCCGCTGTAAACCGATCGTACGTAAGCATCCGGTACCGAACTTAGCGCCGTGACCTTTAAAACCCGCGAAAGCTTCTGATTGGCTCATTCATAAAGTTTAGTCCCGCCTTTGACCACTTCTTATATTTTCATCGGATCTAATCGATGTTGTTAGCCTGTCAATAAATAATTCCGCATATAATCTTTCCAACGTCTACGGCATGCATATTGTTTCCGTCACATCATTACTAATTGCAGTATACAAAACCTAGTGATTAGTTAACATCGATAGTTTAGCCAAGACTACATGAATATCTTGACAGTTTTCAATTATTTAAGTACCATTATCATCCCTTATTAATTGTTTATCGGAACGTCTGCAGATTCTATGCAATATAACCACATCATGTCGACATATATAACTGAAGGTTTGGTAGGAAATCTTAAATTTACAATGGGAGTTTTCGAGGGTGACATCCAAACTTAGAATTTATTCAGTTTATGTGCATAGGTAATTTGAATCTTCCCACTGATGTTTAAAACTACCATCGATCAGTGTGTTTTGGCATATGTGTATCCTTTACTGATTACCTTTATAATGCCACTAAGTCACTAGTGTTTTGGGCAGAGATGGATGGTTGCTACCAGAATCTCGAAGTGGATATTAACCGTAAGATGTGCTGGTATCTAATTTAACAGTCATCTTTCCTCTGTTAGCCACCATACAATTCTGCTCATAATTTTATTCATCCAGATCAACATGGTTTCTGACAAGAATGAAATGGTCGATTAGATTGAACATGAAACTAGTGAAGTGAATAGTCTTTTATTATGTCTTTTATCAATAATTAGAAATGAAGTTTGATTACAGTGAAAAAAGTTGTCATCAGCTGATACCATACAATATGAAAGGTAATTTCACTCAAATTATTTCTATTTTGATATTAATGAATATGACAGATATAACCTGATATCCGTCGCCGGAAATTTTACACACCACTACGTTCTATTTATCCACAAACAGGTTTTCTCCAATATCAAATTGTTTTTCTTCAGTACACTGAACTTGTGTTTCCTCAATCATGAAATCACAGAACCGTTCATGTCCTGTTTGTGACTAATTTGAAATAATCAGATTTAGAAATGAAACAAAAGACTCATCACCTCCGGTAGCAATGCCATTTGAAACGAATAATAATGTGTGTAACACTCAGGAATAAAGTATTTCATGTTACAAGTCAAGAGAACCAAAGGTGAAGTCACTATCTTTATTTCATAGACTTGTAGTGACCTACTTTTCATGACGGGAACATGATTGGAATAATGGGAACAATCATTATTATTACCAATTGTACCAGTATTTGTTTTACTGTACTCGATTTGTTTAACTGTATCAAAATCACTTTTCGTTCGGTTGTCCATCTTGTTGGTTCGAACTTTCTTACGCTCTGACAGTTTGCCTATACTCGTTGGCACGTCTCGATATTCTTTCGATACCACGAGATCGCCAATAAATATACCTTATCTGGATCAATAACAGCGTTCTGGTTTTCAACCTATCAAGGGATCCAAGTCGTTAACTGACGCGTAATCTTATTGTAATGGTGATCATAGTCATTCGCGTCTCAACGCCATCTACAGACTAAACATTCACAATAACATTGACAATTGATTGAGAATATGTGAAAATGATAAACAGATCAATGTTGCTCATTTTTTGTTATTCTTTCTCAGTTCATCTTAACTTTATTTGCAGTGGTTTTCATTATTTTAATGATCAGAACCTGTTGAATGATGTCTCTTTAAAAAAACAATATGGATGTTTTCCTAATTGAAATTATGTTCTTTCAGTTGTGCAAGAAATAAGTCAGATTATTCGTTGGAAATACTACGATATTGCAGAATTAAATATCGAATTGTGTAAGGAAAATCATTTGAATATTTTGATTGACTGATTATCATGTCCACATGTAATTGACTAAACAATGGTTATCCACAAAGTGTAATACTATATGAAATGTCAACGAAAGCTTCAATCCGATGGTTTAACGAATGAATGTAATCACAAAGACACGGATGCCATTAATAAAATTAAATAGTTTATTGACACTAATCTGAATTCGAAAATTCTTGCACAATGCATCCACCATAATTGTGACAATTATCAATTCAAATATTAAGGTGGAAACGGTGAGTTCACATTCACACGTTGGAAACCAATTCGATAGTACAAACTAAGCAGACGGACAAAATAAATTGGGTTTGAATCCAGCGAGGCGGGATCGTGGATACGCACTGCTGAGGAGTCCCATAATAGGACGAAACGGCCGTCCAGTGCTTCCATGTTTTACACGGTGGTCTAGCTTCAATTGACTCATGATCTTAGCTATAAAATTACTAAAATCTCTACAGAAACCCCCATGTGATAATGATCATATGCTCACTAGTGACTGGCTCCATGAGGTAATTCCTGGAGTTCTACTGAGAAGTCGTGGCCAGTGGAGCTAATCCATGTCAGGTAGAGACAGGTATCTACCTCAGTATAATGGAAGTTGGTCGCGCGATTTCGTAGATTGGTTGAGGTTAGACATTAACACCGTTGGATGCTGGCTCAGTGGTCTATCGGTTAAGTGCTCTGGTGCGAGACCGGTAGGTCCTGGGTTCGTATCCCGCGGGACGGAATCGTGGATGCGCACTGCGGAGGAGCCCCATAATAGGACGAAACGACCGTCAAACAGTGCTTCTAGGTTTTCCACGGTGGTCTAGCTTCAATTGACTCATGATCTTAACTATAAAATTGCAGGTAGTTGAGCAAACATCACTCTCACATGATTATTGGCAAACTAGTACAACGCATCGAACAATTGTCTATACAACTACAATATATGACATAAACACAAAATAACCACCAATTTATTTTCTTAGTCTTCTCATCAATAATGAGAAAGATATTGAAGTTAATGAACACTCAGTTATTTGGTGATTGATTTCATCTTCTCAAATTTCAGTTAAGCACAAATTTCTATCAGAAGTTTTAAAAGTGATAAGTAAGTAACCTTTTGGATCAAATTTATTGACAATTATTATATGAAACAATATATGATGGAAAAATGTTGTATGGAGACGAAATATTGTGTACTTGGATAATGGAAGAGCGTGAAATAGAGTTAAGAACTTGTAGATGGCGTCGAGTCTTGATTGACTATGATCACCACTACAATGAGATTACGCGCCCAAAAACGACTTTGTCCCTTTGATAACTCACAAACCAGAAGACTGTAACTGATCCAGATAGAGTATATTTATTGGCGATTTCGTGGTATCAAAAGAATTCCAAGACGTGTCAACGAGTACAGGCAATAAGAGCAGAGCGTAAGAAAGTTCGAACCAAACAAGGAGGACGACCAAACGAAAAGTGATTTTGATACAGTTAAACAACAACGAGTACGGTAAAACAATCACTGGTACAATTGGTTATAATAATAATTTTTTCCATTATTCCAATTGTGTTCTCGTCGGGAAAAACAGGTCACTACAAACTACTAAAATTCAGTTCATTAGATTCAGTGCACAATTGCTGTTGAAATAAAATATCTATTCATATAGTTACTTGAGATTTAGTCTAGTAAAGTGTAGATTTCAATAAAATTGTACGATTCCAGATGTCACTTGGCCACATGGTGCTTTACTAATCCATGTCTCCAGTGGGAACTGAACCATGTTTGACCAAATGAATGCATACATGTGAAGTGACCGGTTTGTCTCGATGAGAACACGATTGGAATAAAAGAAACAATTATTATTATTGTAACCAATTGTACCAGTGATTGTTTTACTGTACTTGTTTAACTGTATCAAACTCACTTCTTGTTCCGCTATCCGCCTGGTTTGGTTCAAACTTTCTTGCGCTCTGCCCATTTTGCCTGTACTCGTTGGCACGTCCCGGTATTCTTTCGATACCACGAGATCGCCAATGAATATACTTTATCTGGACTAGTTAAAGCCTTCTCATTTGCGAGTTATCAAAGGAACCAAGTCGTTTCTGGGCGCGTGATCGAATTGTAGTGGTGATCATAGTCCATCCTCGACTCGACGCCATCTTCACATGTTGGTCAAGATTTATTAGACCGTTTTACTTTTGTCCAGTCGTTCATCACAAATGTACACTTGTATGATTTATCATATTACTGATTATTCATGTTTCTGTTTGAATTCCAGTTGACAATGAAAAGTAAATGAATTTGAATTTAAGAATGATGATCTGGATTTAACTTATTTCTCATTTACTCATATGTTATAATGAATAATTAACCATCATAAAAACAAACCACAACTTTTTTCTTTCATTAACAATATTAATCGTTAATATTAACTAACTATTATTTGTTTATGTTCAAAACATTGGTGCAGTAAAAGATTGTGGTGTTTGAAATTAAATGTCTATGAATTTGTGTTTGAGTTTTAAAATTGTTCACTCACAATAAGAATTGAACTAATGGTTGATGGAAATGAGAATGGTTAATTACTTACTTTACTTACTTACTCCTGTTACTCCCAATGGAGCATAAGCCGCTGACCAGCATTCTCCAACATACTCTGTCCTGGGCCTTCTTTTCTAGTTCTATCCAATTTTTGTTCATTCTTCTCATGTCTCTCTTCATTTCTCGACGTAATGTGTTCTTTGGTCTTTCTCTTCTCCTTTGGCCCTCAGGATTTCATGTGAGTACTTGTCTTGTAACGCAGTTGAGTGATTTCTTCAATGTGTGTCCTATCCACTTTCAGCGCTTCTTCCTGACTTCTACCTTCGCTGAAATCTGGTGTGTTCTCTCCCACAGTAGGTTGTTGCTGATAGTGTCTGGCCAACGGATCCGAACTATTGTGCGTAGATAAATGTTAGTAAACACCTGTATCTTCTGGATGATGGCTTTCGTAATTCTACAAGTTCCCACCCAATACAATAGAACTATCTTGACATTTTATTGAAAATTGTGATCTTGGTGTTGGTTGACAATTGTTTTGAGTTCCAGATGTTCTTCAATTGTAAATTTGCTGCTCTTGCCTTGCCGATCCTCGCCCTCACATCTGCATCTGATCCACCGTGTTCATCAATGATGCTGCCCAGATATGTAAAGGTTTCCACATCCACCAAAGCTTCTCCGTCAAGTGTAATTTGATTGGTGCATGTTGTATTGTATCAGACTATCTTACTTCTCCCTTTGTTTATGTTGAGACCTACTTCTGCTGAGGCTGCTGCTACACTGGTCGTTTTCTCCTGCATTTGTTGTTGCGTGTGTGTTAGAAGAGCCAGATCATCTGCGAAGTCTAAATCGTCCAGCTGCATCCTCCCTGTCCACTGTATCCCGTGCTTTCCTCCAGATTTTGACGTCTTCATGATCCAGTCGATCACCAGGAGAAAGAGAAAGGGTGAGAGTAAGCAACCTTTCCTATGTTTCATAAAACCCGAAAATTATCTTTTGCCGATCGTAATATTATTGACATTAAAGTTTTTGATGTGCACACACAAAAAGAAGAAGAAAGAAATTTACATCTGAAGTTCCGAAGGAAATTATTAATCCAAAATCGTAGCTATGTATCGTTTAGCCCATCTTACTCGTTGACCATATCTTGTCGTTAATGGATTCGCTTGGTTTTTCTTCGACAACGTCATTGGTGATTTAATATCATATTTCGGTGGTTCGATGATTTTCGAATGGTCTGTATGTACTGGTTGATCGTCAGCTTCGATTAAATCTAGTTTGACTCGGTCAATGCGAATTACATCCATTTTTCCGGCTTTACCTACCGTAATAGTTTTATCATTTTAAAAGGACCATCGTAGACCGGTTGTAAGGGACTCTGCACATTACCCCTTCCGATAAACATATGGTTACTTCCACTCAAGGGTTTTGGTATGTACACGCGGTGTTCATGGTGCCTCAGAAGCGTTACTCTTAGATTGCTCATATATTGCCTTAGACGTTGTACATATCAGTTGGAACACTTCTACCTGGGGTGAAAAACTCTCCAGGTAGTTCCGTAAACCAACTCTGATCTTAAACTCAACATGACTAGTGCAAACTTGTCAGCCCCATCATTATTGCTAATAATAGCTGTAAGGTAGGCTTTAAGTTGCCAATGTAATCTCCCTACCATACCATTTGCCATCGGATGATAAGATATTGTGCGAAAACGTTTGATTCCTAGGAACTCCGTGAGCTTTTCGAGGGGACAGCTTTCAAATTGGACTCGTCTATCGGTTGTAATACTCCTAGACACTCCATCATAAGAAACCCATTGCTCCACTAGGGTTTTGACTATAGCTTCAGCCGATATGTCTTTTATGGGCACTGCTACAGGCCATTGCGTAAATCTATCAATGCAGGTGAAAATATAACTAAAGCCATTTGAAATCGGCAGCAGTCCCACAACCTGCTATCAGGATGACGAAAAGGACCAACTGAGGGACCAGTGTGACGATGTATCTTAACTTTCTGGCATTTCATGCATGCTTGCGTCCAGTTACGAATATCACGGTTCATACTTGACCATACAAAACGCCCACTGGTTATTTTTATTTTGGCGCTTTATTCCAGGATGTGATATGTTATGCATAGTTTGGAAAACTGTTCATCTTAGTGGCTTCGGAATAAGTGATCGTGGTCGGCCGCAGAAATATCACACGTGATGCTTAGATTTTCGAATGGAGATACTATTAGCGCCAAAGAGGTTGTGTTTTCAGACCTTAGTCTGTTTTTTCTAGGAGCTGTGCTAGTTGTCATGGCTGTTACCGACGACCGGTGGGATCGTTTAAATGTGCGTGATAATCTATGTTTTTGAGCTCTGTAGCCGAACGTTTGGTGGTACCAGCATATTGTAGGATCTGGGAGTCTCCTAGAGAATAATCGGCTCCTATCTCTCGATCTACTTCGCAATCAAATTCTTTTTCTATCGTTCTGATTTAGGTTCATCTGCTTGTGGCATAGAACATTATTCTCTTTTTGTAACGGATCAAATTTTTTCTTTACTGTGGAGTTACGCCCTTGTGGACATGTGTGTCTCATTCTCTCATAAATCTTATCGGCTGTTTTAGCGGCGTTACCAATGTCTGATTCGCTATCTCCAACAGCAAGGGTCTAGTGCACGGCCGATGTAAGTTGTCTTAACCACAACTGGTAAAATATGCTTTTATCTACTTTTCTGCCCCCAATTATGCCGCTCATATACGTTTTTAACTGTGAAGACGTCGTATCTCCGATTTACACTTGACGGTGCAGAGAATTAGGTGTGTTGTAAGGTCACTGTTTATGTGTTGTTATATGATTGCATTTGACATCTTATCAAAAGCAGTTTTTGCAACGGGCGGTAACGTGAAGAGTTCGTCGTTTTTGACTTTCTTTCTTTTTTATCCTATTTCAAAATATTTGTTACAGGTTGTAATGTCACTGCGCAATTAGGTAGGAAGCGACTGTAAGAATTAAAGATGCTAAGAAATCAACCTGGTATTTTTAATAAATTCGGTTCTGGGTAATTGATAATAGCTTTTACGTTTTCTTGCAGTGGTTTGATGCCTTTTGAGTCGATGTGTTGTCCCAGAAACCCCAAGGCTTGAGCGCCGAATATGCGCTTTGAAGGGTTAATTACAACTCCCTGGCTTTTAAAATGGTCAAAAAGGGTGTGTAAATGTTGTACGTACCTATGAGCTGGAGATCAAAACATCGTCGATACATACATAAACAAAATCTGAACCTCTCATAACTTCGTCCATGTATCGCTGAAAGGTCTGAACAGCATGTTTCAGTTCGAATGGCATCTTCAGAAATTCAAACAAACGAAGAGGTGTGATTGCGGCTGGTTTTTCAATATCTTCTGGTGCCACCGGAATTCGGTGTTATGCTCTTACGAGGTCTAGTTTTGAAAAGATCTGTTCTCCATGTAAGTTCAGAGAAATATCATGTAGATGTTGGATAAGGTACATGCATTCTACATGCATTCGCTCTTCCCGATAGCTTGTACCGTGTTAATGTTGTGGTTACCTGGATAAGTTTCCATCATCTTATCGGCCATGTCTGCCAATTTTTTGGGGGTTACTGAATTCCCTGACACACAGAATTTGCCTCACGTTATGTGGTAAACGTTGAAACCACATTTGCTTCACAAGAGCTTCGTCTAATTTGTATGGACCAGCTAGCTGTTTCATATGACGTAAGTGTTGAGAGGATTTCTAATCCCTCAGGTCACATGCAATCAACAATTGTTGTGATCGCTTTTCGTCTGAAACTGATGTACATTGAATTACCACTGCTTTTATTTTATCGTGTGGTTCATTTTCTGGTACCTGATCGATTAGGTCCCCAATCTCTGCGGCGATTTGATGGGGAGTGTGCACACTATGTTTGCATATTTCGTTTCCTGAAAACGAATTCCTCGAGATATGAATAAGGCCACTATTTGTACGAGCCAGACTCTTGGGTTGTTAGCTCTATATGTAGAATCCAAACTGTTTGGCTGAAGAATAACTGTATGGGTTCGACAAGAGACGCGTGGACCCCAATTGAAGTCAGAACAAGATGATTGGGGCAACAACGGTTCAAATTTTTATCATAAATACAAATGTACAATTTTACCTAAACAAATATTACCACTCAGTTATTCAACCAACATTTGTTCCCACAAAAAACGATCTAGTTTATAATAAATAGACGAATTGGTAAGAAATATAAGAAAATTACCGAACGCACCAAAAAAATAAGTGTTATTTTATCCTTTCTGGATAAATCAAGTAAAGATCCGTTCAAAAGACAATAGTTTGTTGTTTTATAACACAAAGTGTTTCTAATTCTGGGAAAGTGCTTCAACTCACATTCAAAATACACAATCCCAGGCAAATCAAGCAACACAATCGAAGAGAGAACAATCAATATGGCTGCCGTCAAGCTTAAATATCAACTAAAACAACATAGATACAGTTCAGGAAGAAACATGGAAACTCAGTGAAAGCGAAAGAAAAGTAAGAAAACTGTAATAAAATAAAATATTGCCATCTAAAATGGCATCAAAAACACTAACAAAAATGTACAACTAAAGAAACCGATAAGAAGTTGCAAATGTATACATGAAGGGATTTTCACACATGAAACCTTCAAAATGGATCTTACACTATATGCTGAGAGTTCTAATTCAGATATAGCGATAACTGTGCTTAAAATGAGTCGAAACACCTAGGTAATGAAATAGGAGTGTTTACAGGGGTACCATAAATATCGTCAAAGTTATGAGGAGAGTACTACCGAGTCAGGCACAACCAACAGTATAACAAGCAAAATAAACGCTGCGCTCAATGTTATTACGTCCAAAAATTGATGTTATAGCATAATAAATATAATTTATAAACACAAAGAAAAGTTACAGGACGTTGCTTAAATTGGCAGGCCTTGGCGTGATCGAGCTGCATTTGTTATAATAATCCACAATTATTGGTGATAAGTGATTCCAATGAAGGATGTTATAATTCCAGTAGTATAGCCAGATGTAGTATATGATGTATATATGTCTCCGGTCTATAAATGTAGATAACAAATATTTTAGAGTTCAGTTATCATAGCAAAAAGCAATTGAGAACAAGAGACGTGTGTTCTTAGTGGTGCAGGGAGTAGTGTAACGTCTTGTACTATATTACTCCTACATAGCTTATTCTAGTTCCTGGACAAGCCAATTCACCTATCCAAAAATTGCGCGCGCTATTTAAAAAGGGCAGTGGTATTTTTCCTCGTTGAGTAAATTCTATTGTTTTGATCGTCATTAACGTATCAAGACTACTGTTTTGTACTTTGATTGAATTTCTTTCAGTTAAAGTATTCGACTAGAGTATCATTTTTGGTATCCTAAATAGTTTTATCGTCGGTACTCCAGAGTACCTTGTTTTTCTATTGTATCTGTTAGAACTTTGGTCCTAACTATTTATAGTTTTTTCTACTTTTAGTCAAAACTCACTTTCTCATCCTAAAATGACTGAAAGGTGCAACAAAAGCATTTGCCACCGCCCAGGATGTCGATATCCCGTTGACAGCGGCATGCAGTGTGATGAGTGCAAAGGTTGGTACCACGAAGTTTGCACGAATCTAACGCCTGCAGCTTTTAAGCGGTTCAGTAAAAATGGATGCATATGGCTATGTCAACAGTGCTGTTTGGATACAAATAGCCTGTTAACCGACGCCATCTCAATGGTAAATGCCGCGAAAAAGTGTCTCGGCAAGCGCGGTCGGGACACATCGGTCAGAACTCAATCTGTCGACATGCAGATTGACATAAGGCAGGCCCAAGTGAGTCCAAAAAATGCTGACTCACACTGTCCAAAGGAGGAAGGACATCCTCCAAAGAGGTCTGTCACAACCAGAAACTCGAGAAAAAAAGTCTCCTCTGTCCCTCGTATCAAAAATGGTACCCAGAAGGGAACTTCAGGAACCCAAAATCGCAAGGCTCGATCGGTTTCCAGCGCGAAAGATGACCCAACCTCCCAAGTCGTCCTGAACCTTCCAGAATCCCACAGTACGCCTGACGCGACTGTGGTTACCACTCCAAAGAACGTTGGCGATTGGGTACGGGTCGTAAGGAGAAAACGGCAAAATGACGTAAAAGAGAATCCTACCCCCACCAAAAGGGTCGACAAGCCGAGGTCTGATCACAGCGACAGATCAGTCAAGGAGAGTGACAGCTCAGAACCGAAAGCTCGTTTTGAGCATGACATTGTGTTGATAAAACAACTACTCAACCAAGTTATGCCTCAAAACATCGCCGGAGTCACCTTGCTAAAGGTGTATAGACTAGGAAACCTAGCGCATCTGAAACCAAATCAGTCTAGACTACTCAAAGTCGTTTTCAAATCCCCAAACGAACGCGGCTTAATCTTAGAAAATGGACACAAATTAAAGGGTTCAGGAGTTTTTCTCCGTAAGGACTTACCGTTGGCGGACCGTGTAAAAAGACGGGAAGCCGAAAAAGAACTACAGCTCAGATTAGACGCTGGCGAAAAAGACCTGAAAATTGTAAATTTTCGGGTTGTGGGGCTTCGACAGAGGATGATGCCGAAGCCACTCTGGGTGAAGCACGAGGCCACCTAAATAGGCTCCGGATCTGTTATGCCAAAGCCCGGAGCTTACTCAATAAGCTACCGGAACTAGGTGTACAGATTGACTCAACTAGGCCAGACATAATCGCAGTCACAGAAACATGGCTGACGCCGTCTATAGATAGTTGGGAACTTGATTTCGAGGGTTTTACATTAGTAAGGGCCGATAGAATACAAACGCGTAAAGGAGGGGGAGTAGCTCTATTCATTAGGAATACTATTCCATTCACCATTATCGACAGTGTGTCCCATGAGAGTGGGATGTATGAATTAGTTAGCTGCCGCCTGAAATGCAGGGGACAAGAGTTGCTGCTTAGTTTGATCAATCGCAGTCCAAACTGTGAGGTAAACGAGGTCCTGCTAAGCAGTCTCAACACTTTATCACGAAGTGATCGATGCCTAATCCTAGGGGACTTTAATGCACCCATGGTGGA
The DNA here is from genome assembly GCF_000237925.1 of Schistosoma mansoni. NCBI lineage: Eukaryota > Metazoa > Platyhelminthes > Trematoda > Strigeidida > Schistosomatidae > Schistosoma > Schistosoma mansoni. Next base: position 15,311,476 of record NC_031500.1, on the reverse strand, counting down.
CTGGGGAAATCTGAGGACTGAATCGTCAGCAAATTCCTTCGAACAGGAGCTAGTTGATGCGGTAATCACATGTGCCCTAGTGCAACACGTGAAGGAAGCAACTAGGTACGACCCGGGTTCTGCATCATCCTTACTAGATCTTGTATTGACTCACTATGAGGATGATGTTGCAAACCTGGATTACATGCCACCCCTAGGCAAAAGTGATCATGCAGTTTTAAGCTTTGACTTCCATATAACTGTCGATCACGAGTACGCTTCAGCTCAATCCAGACCTAACGTCTGGAAAGCAAACATACCAGACATCATGAAATCAGCATCATCAGTAGATTGGAAAATAGACCCAGAGTCATCAATCGAAACGGCTTGGGACGTATTCCGGAATTTATACTTAAAAGTTACCGCCCCCCACATCCCTTGGACTACACCTAAGAGACCGAGAAACTCCCCACCGTGGTTCAGTAGGGAGGTTCGCATCCTTCTCCATAAAAGAAGGAAAATATGGGATAGATTTAGGTTACGGGGGACTGACGAGACAAAATCTCAGTATCAAAAGGCTCGAAATACCTGTGCCTCGACCCTCCGTAAGGCCAGAAAGCTGTACGAAGAGAAAATCGTTAGGGAATCCATAGAATGCCCTAAACGCTTGTATTCGTATATAAACCAAAGGGCAAAAAGAAGAAGAAATGTTTCTTCACTATGGGGAGACAGCACTGCCTCATCACTAGTGGAGGACGACTTTGGCAAAGCTCAAGTATTCTCTAAATACTTTAGCAACGTATACACCATAGAAACACCCTTCTCACCAGTCCATGAAAATCCCCCCACACAAACACTGGACAGCGTGACCATTAAAGAACTCGATGTCGTTGGTCTGCTAGTTAAGCTTGACATAGGTAAATCCACTGGACCCGATGAACTGCATCCTAGGTTACTAAAGGAATTAGCTAACTTTGTTGCGAACCCTTTAAGTATATGTTTTAATCTATCCGTAACCCAGGGTCGTCTACCAAAAGACTGGAAGAACGCCATAGTAAGTCCAATCTTCAAAACAGGTACAAAACATAAGCCTGAGAATTACCGACCAATTAGCCTAACTAGTGTGGTTGTTAAAATCTTAGAAAAGATTATTCGGAAGGAACTGTTAAAGTATCTCGATGAAAACCGGATCCTCTCCGAAAAACAGCATGGTTTTAGAACAGGTTACTCTTGTCTCACAGACTTATTAGTCGCTCGTGAAAGCTGGTGCGCTCTTAAGGACCAAAAGTTACCTATAGACGTAGCTTACATCGATTTCAGCAAAGCTTTTGACAAAGTTCCGCATAACCGGCTGTTATATAAGCTAAGGAATGTCGGGATTAGAGGCAATCTATTGATGTGGATAAAAGACTTCCTAGTTGGGCGTCAACAAAGAGTAAGGGTGAACTCCAAGTTGTCTAGCTGGGAAACTGTGCTTAGTGGAGTCCCCCAGGGTACAGTTTTGGGACCAGTGTTATTCCTCCTGTGGTAAATGACCTCCCTCGTCTACTATCGTCATCGGTCTTACTCTATGCTGACGATGTCAAGATATGGAGAGCGATACAAAGCAAGGGCGATAGCTTAGAACTTCAAAATGACCTGGAGAGATTATCTGAATGGTCCCAAACCTGACAATTGCCGATAAACACTTCCTCCAAACTATTTACCGAGTCTTATTACTTTCACGATGTGCACTCCTGATGCCTCTGTAGATATAACATTTCTGACGGCAGATTCCACTATCCATAGATCGCATGCATGCCATTTAGCAGGGTCATTATCTTTCGACTCGTCTGGATTCCGAATAATTGAACTAGTGACGGGTTTCACTTCTTTGACAGTTGTGTTAACAGATCTCGATTGTGGTGTCAGATCCCGTCTGTAAATTGCTGGCAGCATGCCGTTACTTTTTCCCTTGACAGAGTCGTGGGAGTCGAGCGAATGACTTACGACAGTGTATGATGAGGCCAAACCTTTTCCACCTACGACAGTGTTAAATAGCGCGCCAAGGTTAAATCTACTTGAGTGGTTATATTGATATAACCAAACTCATTTAAGTAATGTCGGACTTACAACAATGTATGATGAGGCCAAACCTTTTCCATCTACGACAGTCTTAAATGTTGACTTACTTTATGACTTTGCGGAGTAAACTGCAATTCGAAGTGTGAGTTCATCAAAGACTCTACAACTAAATAGGTGCTGCTTTTAGCTATTTTTCTTCCTCCTCTATGTTTCCGTGTCATTAATTTTTCATCAGTCGTAGCATCCACATCAGAACTACTCAAGACGATAATGGCTTTGTCTAGGTCATCAGTTGCTGCTGTAGCAACTTGGCCACCGGTATCTAATGGTGCTTCAATGATTAATTATTCCGCGACAGACTTCCCTATCGCGTGTTGCACAGTCGGGTGTCTGCACGTGTTGTATATGTACGTTTTGATGCAATAGATACACAAAAGCAAAGTCAAACCCACAAGTACAATATCACTTTAACTGAAATAAATTCAATAAGGGAGGGGCAGTAGTTTGAATGCGTAATTTACTATCGAAACAGTAAATCCGACTCAACGAGGAATAATACCAAAGTATTTTTTAAATAGCGCGCCAAGGTTAGATCTACTTGAGTTGTTATATCGTTATAACCAAACTCATTTAACTATTTTTGGACACTTAGAAATAATAAAAAGGATGCACCTTGCGGTTTGAACTAACTCACCAGCAACATATTGGATATTGAATGTCATGGGAATTGGCATTGGACTCAAGGTCTGGGCGCGGCCTTTCGGAGTTTGGACGTGTGTAGATACACGAGGCTATTTTCATAGGTATGAGCCTTTTAATATCTTCAGTTTTTGGCTTCTTTTTGAAAGACGTACAATATGGTTTTTTGCGTCACGAACTGTTCTTACTTGTGCGATATTTCCTGCTAGCTTAACAGATGTAGATGTAGTTGATTGTACGCTGTCGGAAATCGTGGTCGTCTTACCTTCGTGTTTGGACACCCACTCTCAAACAGGTACTCCTCGACTATGAGTGGTAAGCTAGGCTCTTGGGTATACGATACAATGGATTTAAACACGAGTTCCGATTAGTTCCATGGCGCTAACAAATCCATGCATAATAATATTTAATCCGAGCGTCATGATGAATCAAGATATTAATAGGCTCTCGGATTGTTATAGGTTCCCTTTGTTTTTTGCTTGGTGTCGTGCGTTCTTGTCTTCCTTTATAAAACTAATGTTTTTAATATTCCTTCTGCATTACTCGTCACTTACTGTTGTCGACACGTGTGTAGTTGTTGTCATTGTCCCTGTTTTATTCTCAAATGACTCACCTATTTTTTCTCTAAGTCCTGAGTAGTATCTTTACTTTTTTTTACAGCCACTTTCAGCTCTATGTTGCTGTTGTCGCTATAATTATCGTCTTACTCCTATAGAATTTGATGCCCTGATTATGACCCTTATGGACACTACTTCGTGTCAGGCCTTACGATACATGTTTTTGTGTGACTATTGGTCTGTTTGAAGTGAAGTAGAATCCTAATTTAGGGTTGTTGAGAGCGTAAGTAGCAGTGGATGGAATTTTTACACACAAGGTCGGGAGATCAATCACAAAAACATGTCCAAATATTACCCATCCTCCAATATCATTTTTTACGTGTATTCCCACTTCATTTTTATTGCGTTTTATTACGTTATACCAAGACTATAGTTCACTGACGACCTTTGGGCGACGCCAGTGACTTTGACAAAATCCAGCAACCTTAAGTTGAATGATGGTTACAATTCAATGTGAGGAATTAGGGTTTTCATCACCAACTAACACCAGCTATAATTCCAGTGCTATTCGAACATATAAATAAATAAATTTGGCGCCAGAATCTAAAACCCGTCTTAAATCTGACTGCTTTGTCTGTAAATTATAGTTTTACCCACTTTTGTTACGTATGGGCTTATTATTTATTTAAACGTAAATATATGTATAAACGGGCACCGAATATATATGCACCATACAAATCATTCGATTTGTGTTAGGGTTGGAATACTGCTTGGGCATCCGAATTGAAGCAGGTGATTTTCCCAGGTAACTGCGCTAGCCTTTGACCTAGAGGTCCAATCCACAAAGCTATAGAGCAACGTCAGATGCGGCCCCATGGTGGCCGGTGACCAACAATAGGTTTATGTGTCATTTGTTCCCTCACGATTCTGGAGCCCATGTACACTATTGGTTCGAAATCAAGGTTTTCCAACTTCCTCAGGTGGTTCCACCGTACCCACCAACCCGGTTAAAGCCCTGGACATTCGCTTTCTATCCTCTCAATTTCGTAGATAAAAACCCCGTCACAAGAAGGTAGTATGGCTTCCTTGACAGTGGCTGTATACATGTGGCTATGTAAAAACATCTCGAGGGGAGCAGATTATCCCCACTCTCGACTGTACTAGGGCATTTACAAGCAAAGCGTGTGTCAGGGTGGGATTTAAACGATCCCATCTGGTTCTACGTTAAGACATCTATTTAAAATGACATTATCTAGAATCTTACACCTCAGACTCTATGAGTTAGCATGCTGATTACACGTCATTTATGCAAGTCAGTAAACCACCATGTATTAACCTACGGGCTACATACACCAGGTGCCTAACAATGCCACCTGACTGCTGATTTCACCGTAAGTAAAACTTTTGGATGACATCCAATCTCACCAACTACTGTTTATGTGTAACACTATTTTTGGTGCTCAGACGTAACTAAGTTTTTACAAAATAGTATAATTATAGTTTCGCGTTAAATAATCATAGTCAGTTTGCTTTGTGAACGTTATGCATCAGAAATTTGGTGCATAACGTCAATGTCTAAAGTCTTTAAATTACCAACTACCAGAATTGTTTGTCACTTTCCATGTTCACCTATACTTCCTTCTGATGTTAATACGTCATTAGTATACCTGAAAATCGGAAAACAACAATTCTTCCAAAGTTGTTTTACACGAACATCAACAACCATCTTGTTCAGTCTACATTTTATTTTTAGTCGCACCACTCAATAAACTTTGTGTCATTAAGACTACATTTGACCCCATTGATCAGTAGTTAAAGGTACTGAATGACGGCTCGAAATCGGTCACAATGATAGTGATGCATTTGCTTCTTGTCTATTCCTAGATCCTGAGTTTCAAACTTTGGACTGTTTATTCCATGATCTATCCCTAATCTTTTCTACTACTACTAACATTACTACCACTCCGGTATTCATCTTGATAATTTCATCTCGCTATGCTGATATATGCCAGATTCTACGTTATTCATAACTGGCGTTGGTCTGTTTGTTTCCTACGTCATTCAAACGTCTATCCAAGAGGCAAATGAACCTCTTATAGACTATTACAACACAGCCGAGTCAGAGTTTATGGCAAATTGTCATGTCAACTGACAATGATAAGTGACATTCGTCAGAGCCCCACGATTTGTCCATCTTTATTTATTTCTGTCTCAGGTATTTCAAAAATAACGCTTTGACTTCAGTAATCAACCTATCAGAAGATTCACTTATCGACTTGTAGATAATATAGTTCTGTTCGACGAGAATGCGGACAAGATGCTATCTTCTAAACCTCTTGAGTACCATTTCAAAAAGCTGAAAATGCGTTTCTCTGTCACTTTGAAACTAGTGTGCATCAGTATTTCTGTTCGTAGAAAGTGAAATAATAAGTCATTTTAACTTCTTATAATCTCCAATGGATCTTTGGCTGATAAAGTATCGGCACGGATTTAAAACAAGAAACTTGACTTTTGCCAGCTTGGGTTACTAGTGTATTAGGCGAGATGTCCATCTCCCTGTGAAGGTGCAATTATACTGCGGTCCACTTTGTATTACTTGGTGGCTGGGATATGCTTTATGAAAATTGGAGATATTCTTAAGTTGCGAGTTTTTGATCATACTCCCCTTCAAAGCATTCCTCACGTATCATGAAACAAGTTGATTAGGTCGTGAAACTTCCTTGACTAAGGTAAATGGAATATATGTTATGCCTCCTACCCTGTTGCTCGGTGTTAGCAGATATAAAAGTAAGTTGAGAGAAAGCTACGGACATCCAAACCATCATAAAGTCATTGGTTGTTAAGAATGTAGTGTAACATGACTCGGAAGCAGTTTAAATATCACAAATGCATTTACTGCTTATCCTCTAATTGCTGTCTCAGGATCACTATAAACTTTTATTCCCAAAATTCATCCGTTTGAGAACCGTACTTTCCCATTTTCAGTATTTCTCATGCTTATTGATACTACCGTTATTTCGACTTTGAATTCATCCTAATTTCATTTCGCCGTACTGAAGTGTCGCATCAACTTGGAACATTGCTTGTATCCTGTTTGTAAGTGGAATATATTTGTAGTCAGACGGTCGATATTGAATCCAACTAGTTATTTTAGTCGATATGTATCCATAGTATACAATATTATAGTCTGTTTATAGGCAGTTAAATATTATGTGCGTGTCTTATTTTTGGGGAAATAAGATGTAACAAATATAATTCTTTTAATTTCAGGCAATTTTCAATCTACTTCTCAATTCCCCAACTCAGTGATCTTGAGACTATTATTTACAATGACAGTTACATTTCTTTAACATTGGTACTCCTCAATTTATCTCATAACCTCTCAGTAGACCAATGTCGTCTACTGCATCTGTAGTCCCCAATGTTTCATATCATTTGCCCAAGCCTGTTACGCAGAATTTCCAGCACTTCGATTGTGGTTCTGATGGGTCAGTGTTGGGGTTCAACCATCAATCATCTCCGAATAATGATTATGGGCCTACTACTAATTTTCTGAAGTCCGAGTCATCTATATCCGCTTCTAAACTAGTTTCCTATAACTTGGATAACGCTTTACGTCTATCCTTCAAGTCATCTACAGTCCCGCTAAACGGTCATATATCAAATTATACAGAAAAACTGTCTCAACGACCTTTGTCTTTCCATGAATCGTCAGCCCCTCCTCTGGATTCAGTAATCAAGCAGAAAATCCAAAGTTTGCCCAGATCTTTGATCCTGACAGATTCGGAAGAATGTAAAGCTGTCAAAAAAAGTATGTCTTTTGTTTATGGAAATATCTGATAACTGTCCATTATTACACATTTAGCTTTAAAACCTACTGCTGAGTTTTTTAAATGTTCAGGATGGCTAGAATCTTATATCTGATTTCATTTATTTCAAAAGTAGAATTTTCATGTGTCGTTCTAATAGTTTGGCACTGTCCATCCATCTGTGACATACTAAATAAATCTAATATTGAGAGGAATTATGCAGAGGTATAACAATCCCCTTATCGTTAAATAATGATGATTGTATTCCACTGGTCTATTGGGTTACTCTTACTATCAGAACTATATCGGCACCCATCGATAATTTAACCCAAATAATCAGAATACAGTGATCACATGAACGTCTATTCACTGCTGTCCATTAAAACAGTATCTAGTTAAAGACACAAATAAATTTATTGACCATTGATACCATGATTTCTTTATTACCATTCAGAAAGCCTTTGACGTACACGTGCAGTGCACTAGAGCCGCTTTTGACGTATAAAACTTTACTAATTTTCCCACTTTCCACTAGAATTTGTTTCTTAATTTTAGTTATAATATTTAAAACAAGATACTAAAACCTTTATGTATGAAGACAAGCAAATATCGCCAGTAGAAACTCTTCATATCTACTAAATTGTTCATTCATTATTCGTTTAATAGGCTGTTTAAAGTTGAAATTACACATTTGTGGTTACTTTTTGGAGAGAAGACTAACACTATCTCCAAAATTAAAAGATAAAATAAAATTGGTACCTCATCTAATCTAAATATGAATAATAGGATCCATTAATTCCAAACCTTATCTCATAACTTCCATTCAAGTAATGACTAAAATGGATACAAGGATATAAGAGAAATGTCTTTGGTGAGTGTTCTATGAAATATATTTTTCTGTGGTACTGAGCTTTCATTCACTGTATGTTAATACATATTAATCAAGTTATCTCATCAAACACATCCACTCATTCTAAAATTGTAATTTTCCTTAAAGTAGTACAACTACTCCTATGGTTCATAAGTGCAGAATTAATCTGGTAGTTACTTCTTTTTGTGAATTGAGTTTGTACTGCCACATTTCAATTTCTACAACAATTTAGCCAGTTTTTTGAAGTGTTATAATCAAGAGAATTAATCACCTTTGTGAGTTGTTTTCCGAATGTTAGTAGTCATGTATAATCTCTGGGAAAGGAGTAGCAAAAACAGCTAAAATGAATGTGTTTTCTAGTTTACGTTTAAGCATTAGTTTGACCATTATACATATACATTATCATTGAAAAAGCATGTGGCAATAAGCTACCTGTGAGTTATTAGCAACTTTAAGGAAAACCACTACGTCATTAATTCAAATGTGTTGTAGCTTAGCTTTCTAATCAAGGGCATAAACGCTAAGTTGATTTCTTTGCAATCAGTCTTCTTGTAAAATTAAATGATCAACAAGGTTGTATAATTTACTCCTTAAATTTTGATTACTATTGATTTTTGCTTACGTATGTTACTTCTCGCGAAGAAGCATAGGCCGCCCACCAGGATATAACTATTGATAGCTTTCCCAATTCTTAGTTTATAATTCTTTTCGAGGATTCTGGGTATGATGTGATAATATATATCAGCAAACATAAAACATAAAACCCTATGGTTCTCCACTAACCACTTCCACCTATCCAGTCAGTCTTGATGATTACTAAACAAACACACTTGGTCACCTCTGAAAATCAAATAATAACATCGGTCATAACTGTCTAATAACGAGTTAATGTATAGTTAGTCTTAATTAATTAGGTTGGATAATAAGATTATCTTTTCGATTTTTAGGTAATAAAATTTATTCACTTATGCAAAATGTTTTTCTGTCATTGTGTGAGGTAAAAAAAAAAAATCGATATTTTCACACGGTTACTATACTATCATTTTTTTATTCGACCTAGCCTAAAGGGGGGGGTTCATGAGAGGTGGGAAAAAATAATAAAATTATCACTTACAAATTAATATTCTCTCTTCATTTTGAATGATTTTAAAAAAAATTCGTTTTAGTATTTTGAGAAAATTAATTATCTAGTTGTGTTTATCATGTAATTTTTTTAACTGTTCTTGTAATTAATCTCCAGGTTCCACTGAAACTAAACTCCTATGTTCTGATGATGAACTTGATCATTTGTGTCAAACCGGTGCTCATTGTATTCCAAAAAGAGCTTTGGGATTCGGTAACTCTGGGAATACATGTTATCTTAACTCTGTACTTCAATGTATTTTGGCTACTGGACCTCTACTTGCATATATTAACCATAAACATTCAAACCCTGGTAGCTGTATTATAAATAGTGGTCGGTCCAGCATTCCAAGCTTAAACAAATCTCGGTTTTGTGTTTTATGCGGTCTTTCCCGTCTTATTAATGAACATCACTCTCAAAATGGACGTACAATTCCTTCTTACTTTGTAACAAATGTTCGAGGTAAGCAATAAACATTGAAACGAATTAAATCTAATAGTGTAATATCTTTAATAGAATATAATTCATTTGTATAATACAGCCTTCCTTCGACATACTGACAAACTTAACGAACTCACGATAACTCTCAACAACAGGTTCCAAACCTTACATGATCTACTGAACGAAGAAAAATCACTATAGAGGACAACTCAAAGGATCAAAAAAGCATTAACTTTAACATGTCAAGAGGTGCTGGACCTCAACAAGCATCATCATAATTAATAAACCTCTATGAAAACCTTAGACAAGATTCAAGAAAGATAGAACAAGAAGATAGCAATTAACAACAGTCGAACAAGAACAGAGAAATTCAGGTCACAAGCTGAATACACACAAGCAAACAAACAAGTGAGAAGAGCATTAGAGCCGACAAAAAGAACTACTTAGAAAACCTAGCAGTGGTAGCCGAAGGCAATATGAAACAACTATATGACACGACGAAGAAACTGGTAGGGGGAATATAGTAAACCAGAGAGACCTGTCAAAGACAAAGAAAGCAAGCCGATCACCGAGATCCAGGAACAGAAGAAAAGATTGGCAGAAAACTTTGGGGAACTCTTCAATAGACCAGCGCCACCGAACCTACCGGACATCAAGGCAACACCTCCAGACCTTCCCATAGATGTCACTCCAACGATCGAAGAAATCAGGATGGTCATCAGACAAATCAAGAGTGGGAAAGCAACAGCAGTACATCACAACATGCCAGCCGAAGCACTGAAGTAAGACATGTCAGCGGAAGTATGCTCCACATTCTATTCAGGAAGATTTGGGAGGAAGAACAAGTGTCGACAGACTGGAAAGAAGGATATCTCATCAAGGTACCAAAGAAAGGAGATCTGAGCAAGTGTGTGAGAACTACACAAGCATCACACTACTACCGGTATCAGTAAAAGTTTTCAACAGTGTTTCTGAGTAGGATGAGGGATTCATTCGATGTCCAACTTCGAGATCAACAGGCTGGATTCCGTAAACATCAGTAGAGCACAGACCAAATCATGACACTACGGATCATTGTTGGACAATCAATTGAATGGAACTCGTCACTATACATCAACTTCCTTGACTATGAGAAAGCGTTTGACAGTGTGGATAGGAGAACATTATGAAACCTTGTTCGACACTATGGTGTGTGTAGCTGAGGAAATCATCAACACCATGCGGAATCGATACACCGGACTACAGTGCAAAGTCATGCATAGAGGACAGCTGAGAGATGCATTTTATGTGAGGACCAGAGTCAGACATGGATGATCACTCTCGTCCTCTCTTTCTTCCGGTGGTCGATTGGATTATGAAGACATCTCGTAAAAAGAATGGAATACAATGGACAGCTTGTGTGCAGCTAACCGATTTGGACTTTTCAGAGAAGCCAACTGTTCTAGACAATTTTACAACAGCCTCTTCATCAATAGGTCTCAACTCGCACGAGTAAATGCTCAAAATCCTGAAATACAACACAGCGAGCACCAACCTAATGACACTTGGAGGGAAAGCCCTGGAAGATATGGAGACCCTCAGGTTCCTGGTCAGCATCGTCGATGAACAAGAATGATCTGATGCAGATGTAGAGGCAGGGATTGGCAACGCAAGGACAGCATCCCAACAGTTGAAGAACATATGGGACTCAAAACAACTGTCAACCAATATGAAAGTCAGAATTTGCAACACAAACGTCAAGACGGTTCAACTGTACGCAACTGAGACTTGGTGAACTACAACCATCGTCAAAAAGTAAAAGTATTTATAAACAATTGTCTATGCAAGAGACTCAATATATGTTAATCGGATGCCATTATTAACAGCCTACTGTGTGAGAAAACAAAACAGATTCCATCTGAAGAGGAAATATGGGAAAGACGTTGGTGGTGGATGAGAGATACATTGCGTAAGTCACCAAACTACATCACGAGGCATGTCTCAAGTTGAAATCCTGAAGGAAAAAGTAATTAAGAAAGGCGTTGGGAATTTTCAGCAGACATGAAAAGAATGAATAACAGCTGTAAACAAGTTGGAAGGATTGCCCAGAACAGAGTTCGATGTGAAATGCTGGTGGGCGGCCTATGCTTTTTCACGAGAGCTAACAGGAGTAAGTAAGTAATTTTTATAATCCTGATTAACGTTTATGTGGAAATGTCAACATGTATTATGCAAGTAACAACTTATTCTATCTGTTGTCAGGTGTAATTTAACTTAGTTTGTTTTATTAACCATCTATCCCTTCTCTAGCTATTTGTCCCAGTCTTCGTCCTTATCAACAAGAAGATGCACATGAATTTCTACTTGGACTTTTATCAAGAATGGAAGATAGTTCACTGGCAGGTTTAGGTAAAGTGTCTCGTAAACTATCTGAAACAAATGTCATCAGGAGGATTTTTGGCGGCGTAATACGTTCAGAAGGTAAGCAAATTGTCTGCAACTTTCTAAGTGGTAATAAACAGCGTATTCTGATTTTCTAAAGCATTCATTTCAATAGCGAATCATTTTGTAAATATTCTTGAAGGACTAATTATTATTATTATTATTATTATTATTATTGTTAAACATCCAATATTTTTTGTTGTATTCCAGTGACATGCCATTCTTGCCTCAAAGTTTCAGCGCGGGATGAACAATGCTTTAATCTGTCTATGGATATCACTTGCGCTCGAAGTTTACAGGTTAATCTATTTTCTTTCTTTTTTGAATGTTCTTTCTAACTTTGCAATGAAATAATGCTAAGTAGTCCGACATATTGCAATATTCAGTCATTCAGTCGCAACATAGAACATAGCACCTATGTACATCGGTCCAAGTTACCATACCCTATTAACACAGTGAAATGAAATTGCTGGGATAAATCCTCAAATGGTATAGGCAGTGACAGTATCGGCGGTGGTTGAAAAGATTAGGCATCAAAGATATGATTTGAGAAAATATAATATGATAAGATAGGAAAAATTTTGTAGAATTCAGAAGCCTAGAATTTGAGGGAAGACAAGGAATGAATGCACCTGTGCCATTACAAATAATTTTGGGCCATCTCATTTCAATTATTTGATCACCGGTTACGATAGTCAGGCTGCCTCCAACCATGTAGTCTAACATCTATTAACATGACTCAGTCCAAATGTGAGTGACTTCATGGATTGGCACTATGTTCTAATCTGACCGCCCCTATCTTTCAGCCTACTCCTACACCAAACAACATCGTCCGTCGAGTTAGGTAGTGGTCACGCACGTTCCAACCAACCTCTGCTGCAATTTTGATCAAAATAATAATACTTGGGACATCCAGACACAGACACGGCGTTAGTGTATAAAATAATTAACTTTGAATCCGTAGCATCGCTCATATACAATGTAAAAACCCAGCACATATACATGGGTCCAAGCTGCTGTACCACACTAGTCAATGTAGTATAAGTTTTAACACTATCAGTGGTAGTAGGGAAAATTAGATATAGATAATAAGTTTCGAAAAAAAGGATGAATTTACGGAGTGAAAAAAAAGTGTAAGATAGTTCCGAAACTTAAAATGTAAGAAAAGATAAAGAGTGAATGGATCCGTGCCGTTAAAACCAATTCTCAGCCATGAGGGAGAGCTAACTCTCCCCACTCTTGGCCGTACCAGGGCATTTGGGGGCATTCACTACTTCATTAATCGCTTTACCATCTTTACTTTGCACACTGCGCCTAACCACAGTGTTTTTCACTCGGTGACCCTAATATACGCGAGTAATTCTCCAAAGGTGTCTATAAACCTCAGCCGGCGTCCTATAAGGTCCACATCATTCAGAGCGTGGAACTTCACGTGATTCAAAATCGATTAAGCTGATTCAGTTACGTTCGTTCTTCAACTTCCTCTAAATCACAAGCTTCCATTTTGCGTTTTCATTTGTTTTTTATGAACTGTGTTCCCACTACTGTTGGTATTATTAATTTCATTTTGTTACTTTACGTTACCTACCGTGTTGCTGTTAGCGTATAAGGTTTAGCAATCTGTCTAGTTCTACTTTGTTTCATGCACACTGCCTTCATTTATATCAAGGTGTTTTCATGAGAAATAAACAGTATCAACCCTTGTGTTTGAATGCCAAGTTTTTCAGTAATTGGCTACCAACAAACTAGTTAGTAACCAATTCGAAATCAGCTCAACTTATTATGCACTAAGCAACTAATCAATACGATGTGTGGTAACACAACTGGTTTTTATTTTGTTGCGATAGGTTGCTTTGTTCGTTTATTAGAATTGGAAGCGGCGGTGACTCCGCGTGGATGTAAAAGTTTTCAACTTTCAACCAGATTTCCAGGGATTCAAATCCCCTGTCCATCTACTTTAGTTTATCCAATCGGGTATTATCTCTATGCCTTAGATTCCTAATGTGTTCTAAATCCGAGCAAATGAGTTTGTATTTGCTAAGTTCCATAAATTGATTTTAGAATATACGTTCTCACTAGTTACATCATTGATTTGTCTTGAATTCTTATATCGTCTCCTTCTAAGTTTAAAACACCTAACTAGCCAAAACTTTTCAAACACTCTAAATAGTTCAATGTTCGCCCTCATGAAAAAGAATGTTTCTTTGATATAATTCAACTTTAACTTGTCAATGCTCTTAGCTATACAATAAATTTTCTTTTAAACCCAATGCTTGATTCTTCTGTCTTGCATCAATTTCTATTTCTTGTTACCAATTAAAACCATATTAAACTTTTCCCCTTTTATCTCCTTTCAGCAATGTCTGTGTAATTATGTTCGTAGCGAAGAGTTATCAGGTCAAAATGCATATAAATGTGAAAATTGCCATCAGCTTCGAGCAGCTATGAGAAAATGTACCATTTATCGAGCACCACCTATACTTATTATCCAGCTAAATAGGTAAGTAGTTGAATTCTATTTTTTCTTTTTAAGTATTTATTGTCATCTTTATTTACAATTGTGTATGTAGCGACTTGACGTTTGTTTGGTGCTTAATCAAATTATTCATTGTCTCTCGACAGGTAGTTTTCTATTTCTTACTTTTCGTTAGTTTATTCCATTGGAATAAAACTGTGAGGCTAGAATTGCCTACCCATTTCTTGAAAAAACCATACTGGTATTCGACACTAATGGATAAAATGTTAAAAATTAATTTAAAAAATGTTTCACTGGTTTCATTACTCTTCAGTTAATTAAGTCGTCAATCGAAAACCTAATCTACTTCACTTCCGACAGCTGATTAATGTACTTAACCTCCATCCAATAAGTTTCATACGAAGTGTACCACATAAATCTTTATTTCTCAGATATAATTAACCGTCTTCTCTTTTTCGCGTTCTCATTCTATCCAACCTCTTTAGCTAAACATTGGTGCCTATATTAGTAGGTTTCGTGTAAAATGCCTGGGTAACCTGTCGTTTTGTTATTGTTATTCAATCTATTAATTTAACCATATCATCAATCGGTGATCAATAGAATAATCATCAGTTAACACTTTTGTGTTGATGACTGCCATGACGTAGAGTGATTAGATCACTTTGGACTAGTGAGGTCTTGGATTCGAATCCAACTCCACCTACTTTGGTCAGCTTGTTAAAATCTTTAGCCTTCACACGACAAGTATAATTTCTAGTCTGGCACCTATATTTAGTAGATGAGTCACTATTATTACTAGTGCTCTCCCCCCATTATAATCCTCTCATATAACGAAATTCAAGTCGGCAAACTCTGTTGCTTCCCTATGACCTTTCATTAGCATGAGTGCAGTATATTTGAAATATTCCTGTCTGCTAATATCGAGTCATATGTTCGCGCTACCTGATGATAGATCTGTACTTCAGCTTGTCAAATACAATATGGATATAGTATAATGTTAATCAATATGCTTTACTAAATAGAATTACATTTAGTTTTACCAAATAAGTATACATGTCAAATAAGCAATTTACTTACATAATTAGAATGTATTTTTTAAAATTTTATTTATACACATAAATATTGGTACAAGGGGGTACCAGATACCTATGCGCCGCACAAATCTCATTCGACTTATGTGAGGGCTGTGATACTGCTCAGGTGCCCAAACTGAAGCAGGTAGTTTTCTTAAGGGGCCACACTCGGAGCCTTTGACCTAAAGGTCTAATCCACAAGGCAGTGGAGCATCGTGAGGAGATGCAGTCCCATGGTAGCCGGTGACCAACAATAAGTTCATACGCCATTCGTTCCCTCAGGATACTGGAACCCCTGTGCACCATTGGTTTGGAATGAGGGTTTTCCAACTCTCCGTGTCCACCAACCCGGTTAAAGTGCCGGACATTCGCTTTTCGTCCTCTCACTTTCGTGAACAATACAATCGCCACGAGAAGGCAGTGAATAGGACTTCCCTGTCAGAGGCTATATACGCGTGGCCGTATGAGAGCATTTGGAGAGGGAGATTGGACTCTCCCCACTCTCGGCCGTACCAGGGCATTTTAGGGGCAATTAGAATGTATGGATATATATATATATATATACATACTACTCTCATGGAAAACTCAATTATAATCACATTTTTGTGTATAAGACTAATTCCTTTATTTTCATTACGTTTTGTACGTATTTAGAAACCATAGAAATGGAAGTTTGTGGTCATTGAAAAGATTAACCATATACTCTGATATTATTATACATTCATTAATAAAAGAAATCTATTTGTGTATACTACTAATATGTATACGTATAAACGTATAAATTTATATGTATATATATGTATCTTATGAATTGATGAAGTTTTGTATTGAAGAGATGAAATGCAAATCACAATCGAAAAAAACAATTCAATTATCCACTCCCCCAGAAATTAAAACATCGACTACCATCCATGATGTTCTACCTGTGTATAACATATACATATAATATATGGTGAGAAAACTTGAGTATACCTGTGTTTGTAAGCTACAGTAATTTTTAATTATGTAATAACCCCCCTCTCTTTTATTACCTTTTCTTCATTCCTCCCCTCATGTTCACTACATCTCTTGTCTAATTCAACTGGGTTTACTTTTTTTCATGTTATTGTTGGTTTATCGAAAAAAACATGATGGCTATCCTTATATGGTTGTGCAAAGAAATTAATACGAGAGTTAAATTAAGACCAGAGTTGATGTAAAAAATAGTAAACCTCATTAAATAGCAATACATCTGGCAAATCAGCTTAAGTTTTTTAATATCTCACAGTCTCCCCTACATATGTCTCCACGTTGTTAGCATCTTCAGCTAAGTCTATTAACTGTTTTTGTTTTAGCAACACTACTTCTATGAATTTGCTGTTGACCTTCTTGTGCTAATGAGGTGTAGCAACTTCGATCGATGTATATATGTGCCTGGTCCTACGTTGTAGCTAACTGACTGACCTCTGTGTGTTCTTAGTTTTGCTTCATTATAGCCAAATGTTACTCGTATGTCGAATTGTTAATCATTGCAGAAAGTCTAAATGTCAAGAAGTGTAAAATTAGCTATCTATTTTATGTAGTCTTATGTTTGTCGTCCAAATCCTTACGATATCATTTTGCAAATTGGACTGAGTCATGCTGGTAGGTGTAGACTACCTGGTTTTTATTCACGAGATGATAGCAATCGATGGTTAGAGACCTTGAATGACATGGCTCAAAATCGTTTGCAATGGCGAAGGTGCATCCACTCTTTGTGTTCTACCAAATTCTAATCTGAATTCTTCATGTCTCTATCTTTTTCCAAATTTATTTCACTGGATTATACTCCTTGAATAACATCTTCAAACCCTAATCTTTCACATAATACTTATACTCTTACTACTTCTACCACTATGGGATTCGAATTAACAACTGCATCTCTGTGTTAATGTGGTATGGTAACTCGAACAGATGTACGTACGTACGAAGTTCTACGTTTTGACTGACTGAGATAACTGGAAAAATACTAAGGTTAATAATTATTCGTCTGACTGTTCTTTGAGTTATTATTATTATCACTTCTATTGTTACTAATGGACGATTATGACCAGGCAAACTTTATTGTTATTTTATAATATTTAATTTTGTAGATTTTCACGTCATCAAAAGCTTGATATACGTGTAGATTTTCCTTCATCATTTAATTTACGTCCATTTATGACACAATCAAAAGGTTTACCAATATTATATAAATTATATGCTATAGTAAATCATGAAGGATATAGTTGTCGTAGTGGACATTATGTATCATTTACTCTACGTCATGGTCAATGGTTATCACTTAATGATAGTTTTGTAAGTTCAAATACATTTCGTAAATGATGCTTATTGTCTTTTTTTAGTTTGGTTTTAATAAATTGTTGTATCCCATGGAGAATTATGAGTGGTAACTTTGAGAACTATCTATGGAGCAATGTGATATGTATATTTCCTATTGTATAATTGTTAAGTAACTAAACTATTCATATTCATGTTCCTCTTACTATAAGCTTTATTTTGACCCATAGACTATTATTATACGATTTACCATTCTTGAGTTATCCTCAGTCTATTAATTACTGTTCCCCCTATTCACAGCCACATTTGGCTAAATCTTGTACAAATGTTATTTTCTATTTTATGGTGCGATGTGATCAGTTTAATTGGTATATAAACCCAGTATGTTTGTGAATAATGATTCATATTGCAGAGGTTGTTATTGGTGTTCTGGGCTTAACTGGCTGGGCTAGGCAGAAAGCAGGACTGATAAGTACTCAAGACGGCTTTTGTGTATCATTGCTCCGATCA
This sequence comes from Schistosoma mansoni, assembly GCF_000237925.1. NCBI lineage: Eukaryota > Metazoa > Platyhelminthes > Trematoda > Strigeidida > Schistosomatidae > Schistosoma > Schistosoma mansoni. The sequence goes on along the minus strand of NC_031500.1, from coordinate 15,293,155 downwards.
ATAAATTCACTGCTCACTAATTGGGCGGTCATATGACGTCATATATAAACCGGACACGCACTCAATCGATATAACAGAAATAATTCACCAAGATTTGTAATTGATTTTCTCTTTTAAGTACTCTAATCTTGAGCGGTTTATTTTTAGGATGATCGGAATGTGTTTTTCACTCACTGAATGATGAATATGATGTTTTGATCTAGATATTAAATTTTGATGATACACGGTGAAGCTAGTAATTGTATTAACAACTTTATTTAACTGGGTAGGTAGTTGCATCTACCCTAGTACGTTAGTTAGTACACCACAGAAATAGATGTCAGTTGAAACGCTTGGTTAACATTACATCATATACTACAATTTTAGTAGTACTCAAGATGGTTTATGGTGTATGTAGGTTCAATTATATTGTACTACCACTACTATTTGGGCTTTTACCTCCAACTAGCAAAGATATATGTAGATGGCTAGAAATGTGGTTAGTCACCATCATTGAATCTTATTTATTTTTATTTATTTAAACACATAAATATTGGTACAAGGAAGCACCAGATAAATATGCGCCTCACAAATCTCATTCGATTTGTGTGTGGGCTATGATACTGCTCAGGTGCCCAGACTGAAGCAGGTGGTTTTCTTAGGGGGCCACACCCCGAGCCTTTAACCTAGAGGTCTAATCCACAAGGCAGTGGAGCATCGTAAGGAGATGCAGTCCCATGGTAGCCGGTGACCAACAGTTGGTTCATACGCCATTCGTTCCTTCAGGATCCTGGAGCCCATGAACACCATTGGTTTGGAATGAGGGTTTTCCAACTCCCCTAGGTGGATCCTCCACATCCACCAACCCGGTTAAAGCGCCGGACATTCGCTTTTCGTCCTCTCACTTTCGTGAACAACACCGGTGCCACGAGAAGGCAGTGAGTAGGACTTCCCTGTTAGAGGCTATATATTCGCGTGGCCATATGAGAGCATTTGGAGAGGGAGATTGGACTCTCCCCACTCTCGGCCGTACCAGGGCATTTGGGGGCATCATATATAACCTAGTTTATTGTATAAAGACTACCGGTAATAGTGTCGAATGCATTAGTTCACTAAGTTTTACACTGTTCGATTATCACAATTGGTTCGAATATTATCTTGAAGTACCATGATTATCAGTGCCCAATTAGCAAGAGTCTCATTATAACTGTTAGTGTTACATCGTGTTATTAGTGTCTATTTTAATTTGTTGTTTGTAGTGGTACTCCGGTTATGTGTTGTCTTGTTTTACGATCTTTAGGTTTCAACAACAAATACTGACCATGTTTTACGTCAGTCACCCTACCTACTGTTCTATGAAGCGGTAAGTTATGGTACTTATACTTCTCATTCTTCTTTCGTTACCCATGTAAATATTGACTCATCGGTCTAACCTCATTCATTTCTCGAACTTAACTCCTAGTACTTAATTCTACATAGTTGAGAGTTATGAGATTAACTACTCTTATACCCTTCTATTTTATGGCACTAACTTGCGCTTGGTTACTGACTTTGTTCTCATCAACTGTATTATTTGTTTTTAAATTGTATTTCTTACTTTCATGTATTAATTAGGGGAAATTGCAAACTGAAATTTTAATGTTATGATTCATTCCAATTTCTTACTGACTACTTCATTAATTTTGTATAACTTATCTAAATATAGGTCTGTGTACCAGGCTTTAGTTTATACATTATGTGAAAACTGAAGTATCTCCTTCCCACCTACTCACAACAGGTAAATAATAATTGCTGGAAAAAAAACTAAATCACCAATCAAACTACTGAAATGGAATATGGAGAAGGTGTAGCTACATTTCTAAAGTAGTTTTTGATAGAGTTTCATTCTCTGAGCTGCATGATTTAGTCGTGGGGCTTTCATTTTCCTTCTGAACAATATAATCAGCACAAACCTCAGATGGAAATCTGAAGTAACTCTAAAATGTTCCTAAATTGACGTAAATAATTCTACTTTTTAAATGACATTAAAAAGATCTCAACGAAGTTATTCAATTCAAAATACATCACCAAATAGCCAAGATGAAGTTCAAACGTGTAGTCTTAATTGCTAGAAAAACATGATATCTGCTCCAATCTCAGATCAACGATTATATGAAACTATAGTTCTTACAATAATATCAAGCTATATTGTCTGTTTACCTCCAGATGCGCGTTTCATTTTCAAATTCAAGGATTTTTGTCGAAGTTCTTTTTAATGCTCATATTTGATGCACTTTTCTTTGTGGATTATCTTCATCTCAACATGGTCGTATCACCTAATTGTAATTACAGTAAATTCAATTAAATTACTTGATTGAAATTGATTTATCAAAGGATCGTTCCTATTGTCTTGTGACTATTTTTTATTCTCTTAAATCTACCATAACACGTATCTCTAACCCCTGCTTACCCCGATAGGCGACGCTTGCTGCTGTAGAGGTAGAGTGGAAGAAGGCTAGAGGCAACCAGATCAGTTCAAGAAGTAATTTACTGTTGATCCGATTCATGTTGGTAGGTTCACACTAGCTGACTGAATAATCATGTGATTATTGTAACCACTAATGGGAGGACTTTCGGTGACGTCGCTGAGAATCGGTCACAATGGCATAGATGTATTCACTCTTTGTTTTCCCTGACATTCTAAGTTTCGTAACCACCTCATATTTTTTACTCTATAAATTCATTTGTTCTTTCCGAATGATTGTCTGCGTCTCATTTTTTTCTACTATCACTTCTGATGTTACCACTCCCACTACTTTGACATATGTCTTGATAATTTCATCTGATTGTGGTAATATGGTCTGGGGACTTGGATTGATATACGTATGTGCTGAATTCTGCATTGTATTTGACTGATTTTGTCTTAATCCATTCCATTATAAACTTTAGCCATATCATATAAATGTCAGATTATTTTCACTTTGACCTGTAAGCTTACTGCAAACGCTCACTGTTTGTGTTTTTTGTTTGTTTGTAGGTTCGTAGTTCAACTAACGGCACAGTTACTCGTACAGTAACCTCTAAGGAATCTTCACTTGACACTAATACTCCGAAGCTAAATAACTCTCAGTTATCTCCTGTTAATGATACAGTCAAACAACAGTCTACTACAAAGCCTTATTTACCATTATCATCATCATCATCATTGTCCACACAGACTAATCATAAATCTTTTAACACCACAAAACAAACAAATTTACTACCTGTTACCGTATCATCTGTTATTTCGTCGAGTACTTCATTTGCTAAGACACCAACAATTAATTCATTGTGTTGCAGTAATACTACTACAAGCACGGTATCATCCATACCGAAAATTGTTTTTAATCCTAAACTTTCATTAAATAAAATAAACATCCTACGTAAGTTATCTACTTTATAAGTTTTCTGCACATGGTTCTTCTTTGACAGATTACTTTTTTTTTCAATTTCTTTTGGCCTGTTTGAATAGCAAGTAGTGTGTTGATTTTTCAGTACTTGGCTTTACCAGACACGTTTTTTAAAAAAAAGTCGTAATTCCTTACTGTTGATATTTCCAGAATTAAATCGACTAAATTGTACTTAACATATTGACTCCTAGTGTGATATACTTAGGTGAATATTTTAGATCTAGTAAGGTCAGTCAGTGGTATGAAGTCGATTATCATTTCCCGGTTCCTCACACCGTGGGAGGGTTCTTCTAGAGGTATCTGTGAACGAAATAGGGTTAGAGATGGTCTTAGTGACCTGGGAACGTGACCGCAGTGCCAAAGGGAAAACTGCTTGAGGTCGGTCACACACGACCTTTTTGTGGGTAGTTTTTGTGTTAGCTCCGTACTTGTGGCGACCTTACCTCCGGATACGGAAACCCGTGGAATAAGGCGAGGTATGCATTTTTAGGGTCGACCTTTTCTAACCCCACCCTTCCTTGTGGGAAGACAGCATCGCTGTTATGCTGGTTGTCTGAAGGAAACACCTTACTGCTGTCACACCTCTGTACAGTCAGCAGTACGACTTCGCCTTCGGACCTTGGGTTTGCTGCTTTTAGTCTTACCGCTCTTCAAACGACCTGTCTGGCATGATAGGACCTTGAGGGACGATTGTTCCAGCCAGTATAACTCGATTGGTCCATCACGATAGACAAGCCTGACCACCACGTCTAGGTAGCAATAACGGTCGGAAATTTAGTAGAGTAGTTAATATCAGAATAGAGTCCCGACTATTGTATGCTTAGATCAATGTGAAATCGAAATACACTGTCTGATCTTTCTGCCAACCAATTGACGTTGCTAGACGAATCGAGATACTAAATGATTCTATTGCGTTTACTACTGTGCCTATCTGTTATTCAACTTCATTGTATCGCCGTGGTGTCGAAAGATTTGCAACTGTTTCTGTTTAGGTACATAAGTTGGGCTTGAAATGTTTAATGACTACAACTTCGGCGAATTTAAGAAGAACGGAATTTGACTGTTGATTGATGATTCTGAAAGATTTCAGTATATTAGCCTGGTGTTCTATATCACAGATGTTTTACAATACTATCACTGAAAGCCTCTAATCATATTGACCTGAAACTTTTTCGAATGTGATCTTGGAGTCAAACGTATATTCTTCTTTCTTTTCTACCATTGGAACTGCTTTAACAAGTATATATGAATTTATATGCTCATTTGGCGGTAACGCGTTTCGACTTCAGTCGCCGTACATCGCCATAACTATAAGTTGCGTAACATGCGATCAGTTTAGTTGGAATATGTAAAGATTCTCTGATTTTTATTATTATCTGTAAATAGATTGCTTAGTAATTATTGATTGTATTATATTAGAAATAAGTCACATAAGAACAAGCTTCACTAACTATAAAGTAAAGCACTGACTGATTATTTAATACTTCACCTATAAGGAACTGGAAATTTTCTTAAGTTGGAAAGCTAATCTTTCCTCAGCGCTCTCGACATAGACTTCCAAGTGCTCTTGCATTTGATATGTTCATTGTGATATTCAGAACCTGAACGTGTTAATTTTATGTATTTTCCTATGTGTGCTACATTCTGTTTCTTGATTAACTTGGATGTGAATTATTCTTTTGCTATTTTGCCAACTTATTTTTCAATTGTTTCATGGTCCCTTTATATTTGACTTACAAAGATGGAGTTAGTTAGTCAGCTACAACGTAGGACCAGGCACATTTATGCATCGGTCCAAGTTGCCATACCTCGTTAGCACGACAAGATGAACACTAAATTCATAGAAGTAGTTAATTTAGTGGTGTTAGTATATAAATGATAGGTTGTATATAAGGATACAGTACAGGAAGAAAGACAGATATGAAGCAATTTTAATCTCAAGGTTTAAGAGAAGATAAATAGTGTATACACCTACGTCATTGTGATCGATTCTGAGCCATGTCACCTAGAGTCTCTAAAAAAAATATGGAACGCTTCACGATTTTGCGTGGCATCCTTGCTCAGGGGCCATGCTAATGTTCTCTGTATCGTTCCAATTCTAGCATATGTACCGCCGAAGCGAGTACAAAAATGAAATTATTATCTGTATCTAATTCAATACTCTTCTTCTTGGGATTCTATTCATATTCAATTGTATATATCAGTCTATCAAAATGTTTGATAAAACCTATGTAAAATGATATAATCTTACTTGAGTAATATAATATGTTAGGGATTAAAATCTTTTTGTTTCAGGTATTATATTAATAATTATGAATGGATAGTAGTTACTGATTGTAATTTATCTCTTTTCGATTAGATTAATGAAAATTGTACACCTTAAATCAGACTAACTGACTTATATTTACTTTCTGATGATTGTCCTATACGAACACTGTTCATCTGTTTTAGCGTCCCAAACTGACATATGTGTATAATGGATAGTGTATCATATTATTGCTTTCGCATTATAGTGATAGAAAAATTACATTTGTTAATCAAACACTTGTGAATATATTGTATAGTCTCATGTTTCAGGTTTTATTTATTTTCAGAAGGGGTTTTTGTGGAGATTTAGTATTTTCATAGTTGAAAGCGTGAGTCAATTGAAGCTAGACCACCATGGAAAACCTGGAAGCACTGGACGGCCGTTTCGTTCCACTGTGGGACTCTTCAGCATTGCGTACCCACTATCTCGCCTCGTGAGATTCGAACTCAAAACCTACCAGTCTCGCGCCAGAGCACTTAACCGATAGACCACTCAGCCGGCATCCCACCATGGCGTTTATATCTAAGTCCAACTAATCCACGAAGTTGAGCAACCATTCACCAATTGTCTTCAGTGAGTTGATATCTCATAACAGACGTGGTTTGAACTCCACTGGTCACTGCTTATTTATTTGTTCACTATATTATTGTTTGTGATTTGTAAATATTAAAATTCATTTAATCACTATTTTCTTTGTGTTTTTTTCAGCCTCACCAATTGTTCCTTCTACATCGATATCAACTGGTCTCAATAATTCAATGTCTCTTCCTTCAAAAAATAAAAGCATTCAAGATATCATAGAAAGTGGTAAGAATCATCATTCAAATATTGTGTCAACAGTATCGTCAGTCAGCAGCAGTACTAGTAGTAGTACGACGACATCCATCCCTTTATCAGCGGCCACTGTCCGGGAGGTTAGATTCTATCTTTAGTTGTTTTGTATTTATTTTTCATGATTAGTAGTAATGTAACCAGCTTTTTAAGTGAATATTTATAGGTTAAAATAACCATCATCAGTTGTTGGATATGAGTGACATAGTCCACAATTGGTCTTAACGGTTTAAGTGCGCTTACTCTGTCTTCCCTTCGATTCTGATTTCCAAAATCATCTTGTTTTTTTATTCCACGTATCTGTTCTGCTCGAATTATACCGTCTATGTTTAATTTTTCCTGCTATTACGGATACTTACTATTCTTCGTGCCGTGATGTGGCAACTTGAACCGATCCCCACATATATGCCAGGTTTTTCTTTGCTAGTGACTAGCTTGCTGAACTGAATATCACTTCCATGTAGTACATTATCTGGAACTCTCGTTGTAACGTACATTATGATGGGTAAAATAGATAACATTCACTTAACTTCCAGAAATATTCAGATAAAACCTAAATCAACTCAAGAAAGTCTCGACTATCATAATTCTATGATTATCATAATTCTAGCTTGATAAAGGGGATACTATATGGTGAGTAAAGGAATTCGAATTGATATGCTGATTAGTAAATCCCAGGATTGTTCAATTAGTACTCCAGTAGTCATGAATAAACCAGCACTCAAGTCATAGAGCACACTCGAAGATATTACATTTTGTAATTTGTCTTTTCGTTGCCTAGTGGCATTGGTCACTACTCAGTAATAAGTCAGTTGTAAGTACATCCGTCATACACCAGGTCATTCGCAGCCCAAATAGAACAGTGGTAACGTCTCTAAAGGTGAAGCCTTCACCTCAAGATCGCAAGTGTACCTTGTTGAATGTCAAATAGAAGAAAACTTTGGTCTACAGCTTCGTGACCACTACATCTAACTACCTAAAATCTCCATTTGTGTTCAAGTCACTCAAACCCGATGCACGCCGCCGAGGATTCCCATACTAGGACGAAACAGCCGTCTAGTGCTTCCAGATTTTCAATGGTGGTCTAACTTAAATCGATTCATGATTTCAGTAAAAACTCAATAATCTCCACAACTTTATACTAATAATTATTATGTAATCACTAATGACTGGCTTGGAGAGGTAATTCTCGGAGTTCCAGTGAGGGGCCGCGACCAGTGGAGCTAATTCGTGTTGTGTGTGAGACAGTTACTCACAGCTGACTAGTGCTTCCAGCTTTTCAATAGTGGTCTAACATTGATCGATTCATGACCTCCATAAAATCCGTTCTAGTTGAATGATCTCTATTTTCTTATGTCAATTAGAAATCGATTAAAAGGAGTGCGCTAAGATGAGTGTACAGATTGATGATGTTTAATTATAAATTCAATATTTGACAACTGTAAATCTTTATTGTTTCAAACTTATATGAATAGAGTTTGTAATTAACGTTAAAAATGTATGCATACTATTCACGTGAATCCCCTCTGTACGATGTTTTTCCCCAGATTTTTTTCTACAATCCATGTATTCCTAATATTCACTTTATTTGGTTTTGCTTTTTTTTCTCTCTTTAAGTTGCTCTATGGTAAAGAAACATCATCAAATTTATGGACAGAACGTCCAACACCGATAAACGAGCCTGTTTTATCATTGTCATCAACTTCATCCTCATCAATAACAACATTATCTCATTGTAATAAAAATCTGACTAATGAACAATCATCAGTTAATCTTAGTAATAGTTCAGATAATCTAACCACAATCAGTACTACAAAAGTACAAACCACTTCATCTCAATCACCTTCAGTTAATACTGTAGGCTTAAAAAATAAACAACGTGAATTGACGAATCCTTTAGTGGACTATTCTTACGAGGTAAATGTTGACTATTTATATGTTCTATTTGTTCTCATCTTTTGTAAATTATAATTTTCTTAAAAGTATGATTGAGTGTTTTAGTCTAATCAAAATAATCTAAATTGAATACGTGTCAGTCAATAATCTCCTGTTTGAATTTTAAGTAACCTTCGTACAGGTGAGTTAGGAACTTTAAAACTCTGTCCCTGATTAGTTGGTTCTCAAAATCTATAAATACTCACACTTTTCCTTTTGTAGCACCTTCAGTTGAAGTTAAAGTAAATCTATTGTTTACTCTTGTCTTCTTGATAGTTGAGAGTTATGTCAAGATTCATCGTTACTGGTATAGAGGAAGTTCGGCTGAAGAATGTTTCTACGTTGCATCCACTATCGCATGGATATTCCGAATCACGTAACTGAAAACAGATCATAACACTCCTTGTTTTTGTGGCGTTGGGCGTTTATTAAATAGTTGAAAGCGTGAGTCAAAAGGGTTAAGGGCTTTGGCTCAAGACTGGTAGGTCCTGGGTTCGAATCTCGCGAGAGCGGGTTCGTGGATGCGCACTGCTGAGGAGTCCCATAATAGGACGAAACGGCCGTCCAGTGTTTCCAGGTTTTCCATGGTGGTCTAGCTTCAATTGACTCACGCTTTCAACTATGATAAATACTAAATCTCCACAAAACCCCTTCTATAATTAATGTTTATTAAATATTTTACATCCAGCTAACAACACTACTTTCCTTTAAAACTGTTATCTTCATACACTTTTCTCGCTTAGAACCAGTTGACCACATAAAATCATTGTTTTTAAAGATGCTTATAATAAAGCTCTACATTCGATGACTGTAGTTTAACAGTAAACTCTATTGAAGAGCAGTTGTTCTCAGGATTCTACCAAAGATTATAAGTTGATTCATTCTGTATGTAATATTCTATATGTGCCTGGTCCTATGTTGTAGCTGACTGACTGACTCTATATTTATGCAACCATAAATCCACTTTGTCTAATATATACTTCCGTGTCCAGAACTATTTCAATACCCTTTACTACTTATTTTCTTACTGTTTATACTGTCAACGTAGGGAAATAAGTTTGTGACATCACTTTTCACTTCACAGAAATATCCAACATCAACCTTATTCTTTCTAATTAAAAAGACTGCGTTTTATCAGCATCCATTATTGACAAAAAACATGTTCTTATTATCTGTTGCAAACACCTTGATACCATAACTAATATAATTTCACTTGTAAAGTTGATATTCTATGGGCTTTTGATACCGTACGGTTTGGTATTATCACTCTATAACTGACTACTTAGAGTCTATGAGATTTTAGGCCACAAACGTTTGAACCTTTGTGGACGTCATCACCCTATATTGCATTAGTGTAGTCATTATGATTGTGAAAAGAATACTGAATTTTCATTAGTTCATTACCTAATATAACCGATGTACTACCACACAATACAAATAAGTGAATACGGCTTTGCTAAGTAACATATGACAGTTATTGACTTAACTAAATGTCAGTAAATTCATCATTACGTACAATAGTTATACATACGTGTTAATTAAGTCTTTAGGGTGATCAGTAAGTAGTGAAATAATATTGTAAATAGTTAGTTTAGATATTTGTTATGTAATTGATTGGTTATCTGTTCTTAACTATTAAGTAAGCAAAGATGCATGGTAGCTAACAGTGGGATCCAGGACATGCATTTCGTCCTATATGGAGCTTGTCAGCTGGATATGTTGCATAATCAACTCTAGGATGCAGGTACATCTATCTGACGAGTCCCAAATATGCGTCCTGGATTCCACTACTAGCTACCATCAATCTTTGCTCATAATTCTTGTTATTTAAGGCAATATCGAGGCAATACGCACAGTATGCACATATGCCAATAAGAGAATGATCAACTGCAGTCCTAAACATCAATGGGAAGTTTCAAATGAACAATACAAAATGAATATTCAATAAGGTCTGGATAAGTAATAGATAGTTATTACCCCTCACGTAATAGTTTCTGCGTAGTAGTCCTTCCTCTCCCATTCTTTCCGGTGTGTCCTTGTTTAATAAAATTGCCATCCCAAATAATGACCCAGTCTATAACCATTTTACTTTATTTAATTGCCTAGCTTTTATTGTCTTTCTCGACATCAGTGCTAATTCTATGTAGCGGCGAAATTTTGTTATTCCACAACAGTTATACCTGTTTATTCCTGTAGTCTTGTTTGTAACTGGTTGTGTTCTTCGGTTTCATTGTCTTCATTTACTCTCGTGCTCATGTTAGTTGCCTTCTCCGGTTGACCTCTAGCCTTGTAATTGTTTCATCGCTTCTATCTGGTTCGATAAATTGAAGGTCCATGGTTAGTAAAACAGTTGCTTAACACACTGGCTACGTGGTCACCAATTCTAAAACACAATAAACACCGTTTATTTATTATTCGTTACTAACAATTTTTACTGTTTTCACTTTTAAGGAATCGGACAGTGATAAAAATGTTTCACCACCTCCTCCCAAACGTAGCCGAACATCACACAGTGGCTCCGACTCTGGTACTGTATGGGTTCCTGGCAATCATAATGAAACATCCGAAAAACATCATAAAGATAAATCTTCATCCGATGTACATAAACGTCATAAGAAAAAGCATAAAAGTCGTCATTCATCTAAACACAGTTCTTCTCATCATAATTCATGGAATGGTTCCGACGATAACCGTCACCATCACAATCATCGCAATCGGGAACTTGATCGTAGCAGTAGTCTGCCTCGACCTTCTTCTGATCATCATCACCATGACAAGCATCGTCGCCGTCATCATCATAAAAAATATCGACAAGATTCACGTGATTCCAAAGACCACCGATTCCATTCACATCATAAACACTACAAACAATCGCATAGTCATGAAAATGGATACAGGTAAAAAAGAAAATAAAAAGGAGAAATCTCACTGTTTAATCCGTTGCTTCTCCAACAATCAATTATTTCTTTTTGCATGCATTCGTACACTGATGTAATCTGTACTTCAATTTTCTTTCTATCCTTAATTATACATATATAAACACATTTTCTTGCATTGACCTACCATATCTGCAAAGAATTATTTTCCCATCAAGAATGCCCACTGACCTGGTGTATTGCTTATGAAGTTGCCTCTCTGTCAACTTTATTATCCCAGCTGTTTGTTTGTTTTCCTTATTTTATATTTTCTCAATTTTGTATTTAAATTAGATCCAATGATCCAGACATAAAAAAAATGTACAGTTGTCTTCTTTTCACTTCTTTAATCCCATCATGTTATTGATGAATAACGATCATACAGCAAACTCATCCATATGATGATATATTAACGTCGTATACATTGTTCAAGTTCATCAAAGTCGAATAAAGAGAGAGACTGAAGAGATGCATTGTAATTTATCATTTCATAAAATGAGGGTTATATATATATACATAGTGGTTTTACTGCTTCATTATTAATGTTCTGTATTATTGTCTTTGATGTTATTGATTTGTTTCTCTTACTTGTTTACTTTAAAGTGATGTTGACTACGCTCTTTTTGCATTGTCTTTTATGTATGTAGCTATAAAAGTTTTAGAAGAAGAAGAGTCCTGTTTTTAGCCATTAATCTGTTTGTTTGTTTTTTAAGGAGAGAATATTGTAGGAATCGATAATAGTTCATGAACAGCCGATAACAAAATTTGTAAAAGGAAAGCTCATTGTTATATCTTGTGGCCGAGTGGATGCCCAGTTAATGTGTGACGTGATACGACCACCAGTCAGAGAGCAGCGAATTATCGATTGGAACAGTGACACACGAAAACCGTACGAGCAGTCTTGAGTACTTATCAGTTCTGCTTTCTGCCTCCTAGCCCAGCCAGTTTAGTCCAGAACACTAATTGCAGCCTCTGCAATATGAATCATTAATTCTCAAACATACCGGGTTTATATACCAATCAAACTGACCACATTGTACCATAAAATAGAGAATAACATTTTGTACAAGATTCAGCCAAATGTGGCTGTGAATGTGGGGAACAGTAATAAATAGACTGGGGATAACTCAAGAATGGTAAATCGTATAATAATAGTTTATAGGTCAAAATAAAGCTTATGATAAGAGAAACACGAATATGAATAGTTTAGTTACTTAACAATTATACAATAGGAAATATACATACTACATTGGTCCATAAATAGTCCTCAAAAGTTACCATTCACAATTCTCTTCGGGATACAATGCTCATGATCAATCAAAGAGCCTGTTTCAATTATGCATTTGGTCCAATTCACCATTACTACGTTAGTACGACAACATGAAACTGACAAGTTGAATAGAAAAAGAGCTGAAATAATGTAGTTGCAGTAATTATGAGAAAGATTAAGTACTAAGAATATAGTTCGAAGCAAAACAGTATGGAAAGGTATGTATTCACAAATACTGGGATTCAAAATCTATAGTAAGACAGGTTGAACGTATTTGCGCCATTGTGACTGATTATGAACCATGTCACACAATACCCTCAATCGCATTGTACTCTTCATCAAACAACTTAGCTCACATTAACAATCAGTGATTTCATTGACATAAAAAGGGAGTCGTTTTAAAGAGACATTTCAGCATCTAACTGACTGTAAGCGTAGAATGATCCAACTACTCATGTTTGAAAACATGAAAAGTTTACACAAAGTTGAAATGATTGATTCTGTTAACATTCCTACATTGCCAGTATCATACATTCATTCAGATCCTTCTTCAAAATACAATCAATTCTGACACCACTGCTGGTTTCCAGTAGTGTAGAGAGATGGTTAAAGACCGTTATTAAACTTAATTTGCCTTTGCACATAGCTGTCATCATGCATATAGGATTTTTAAGATTTCTCTCTCGCAAACAAATTTACAAACTTTTGGTTTTGAGAAAGTCGAAAGCAACCTTCAATGTTAACTTATCCAATAAATCTGAGTTAGTATTCTGTGTTGTTCAAGCATCTATGAGATCAGAAGACAGATTATTATATTTTAAATCAGATACCATTTGAACTGAAACTTGTAAATAAGCCCCAACACCACTGTCATGGTTTTGAATTTTCGAACGTTATTACTGAAACAGAATGCTTATCGATAGACAAAATGGAATGATACGATACTAAAGAGTAACAAAAGTCCATAAGAATGAATTATTGATGTAAGCGGCTATACAATTTCAGATTGAAGACAAGATCAGAAAATAGACTTCTTAATAAGACTTAAACCTAACCTTTGCATTTAAAGTCAGTAGATAGCCTTAATAGCAGTTTGAATATTTTAATGAAGATCTAAAGAGTTCAGCCAATACGTCCTTTCATTCTAAACCCCATAGATTTACGTTATTACATAATGACAATTATCTTGAAATATTTTAAAACTCTGTTCGAATCTCACGATGCGGGATCGTGGATGCGCACTGTCGACGAGTCCCACGATAAGACAAAACGGCCGTTCCAGATTTCCCATGGTGATCTAGCTTCAATCGACTCATGATCTCAACTATTAAGAACATAATTCTTGACTATATTCAAATCTTATACATTCTATTCTTCATTGTTAAAATATTCATTTCTCTCAAATCCTGAATTATGTCATTGATTCAAACTAACCAAATTTGTTAGCTTGTATGTAACTGAAAAGAAAGCAACAAATTACAAAGGTGCGCATCCACAATCCCGCCTCGCGAGATTCGGACCCAGGACCTGTCAGTCTCGAGCGCGAGGATGGTGGATGTGTTGCTCAATTTCGTGGATCGGTTGAAGTTATACATTAACACCGTTGGATGCCGGCTCAGTGGTCTAGTGCTTAAGCGCTCGCGAGACTGATAGGTCCTGGGTTCGAGGCGGAATCGTGGATACGTACTGCTGAGGAGTCCCATAATAGGACGAAACGGCCGTCCAATGCTTCCAGGTTTTCCACTGTGGTCTAGCTTCAATTGATTCATGATCTCAACTATATATAAAAAATATTGTGTATTAGTACAAGATTACTTATGTACATATATGTTGTTCATTATCTCTCTATACAGATTGCTATTCATTATTTATTCACACTCCATTGAATTAAAATTGCGTACATTATATCAGACTGTAAGCATACTAACTGAGTAAAACATGATGTAGGTATTCGCGTAACCTGTGATAATGATAGGATCTTAATTCTTTCCTTTGTGTTTGTAAAAGCTTTAATAAAAGATGGTGGGTTAGTGTCAATGCTCTATTCACTGGACTATGAACAACTGCAAAATTACCGTTAGCCTTATGATATGTTTATCTCAACTTTGACAGGTTATCAACGGCTTGTTCTTTACGTTACTGACTTAGGTGAGCCTCCACAGAACTCCGAATACTAATTATACCTGGTTCTCATTACCCATTATTACTTACATTCTTAGTTCATATGAAAGCTACTCTGATGCCTCTTTATACCCAAATCCAATCGTAATGAATCATCATGACTCTAGTAGGAAACTTTCATTAAATAAGCATTTTTGGCAATTTCTTATTTACAATATTTCAACTGTTAGAACCGATAGAAACATAGTACACATGTATACATTAGAGTATAATGATGGTAATAATTAAAACAATCTCAAATATGTATAAACCCTCATAGTTTATTCGGACTGATATTCGTATAAGCTAAGTGTGGGATTTTTTCGTTTACATGATATGATGAATGAATCATAAATAAAGGGTTGTTAAATTAACATGGAGACATACTAACTATAACATCAGTAATGAAAATAAAGGTACACATAAGGACAATATAGTTCCCATTGTCATCTTTGTTCTTGCTCTCATCAAGACTATATATTTATTTGCCCCAATGTGAAAAGGACAGAATATGACCCGGTAGTAAATGAAAGTCATCGTAAGGCCAAAAAATAATTCTTGCATATATGTGTTTGGTGGAGAAATTCTAATCATTATTCCTTTATTACGCTGTGTTGTACAAAATCTTGAATATGTCAGTAGATCCCTATTTATGTTGGTGAGTGTCGATCTCGTACTGTGTCTGTTAAATGATAATACTAAATTTATTGGTTCCAATCTTTACATTATCTGATTAATACTCTAGAAAAAGATGATTGGTTTGATAAACCAAAATAAATGTAAATTTTGTTTCCCAATTATCTATAAGGGAGAGTCAGTCAGTCACAACGCAGAACTTCGTACGTACGTATATCAGTTTGAGTTGCCATACCACATTAGCACAGAGATACAGTTGTCGATTCAAATCCCATGGTGGTAGAGGTAGTAAGAGTATAAGTATTATGTGAAAGATTAGGGTTTGAAGATGTTATTCAAGGAGTATAATCCAGTGAAATAAATTTGGAAAAAGATAGAGACATGAAGAATTCAGATTAGAATTTGGTAGAACACAAAGAGTGGATGCACCTTCGCCATTGCAAACGATTTTGAGCCATGTCATTCAAGGTCTCTAACCATCGATTGCTATCATCTCGTGAATAAAAACCAGGTAGTCTACACCTACCAACATGGCTCAGTTCACTTGTCAGTGACCTCATGGATTTGTGCAACGTTTTGTTCTGACCGCCTCTAGCTTTCTCCCAACCTACTCCTCTATCATAAAACATCGCACATCAGGACAGTCGGTGGTTGATTGGGCATACGCAACACGTGTCCCAGCCATCTCATCTGATGAAGTTTCACTACTTCATCAATCGATTTGCCATCCTTACCTAGTACTCGTTTCCTAACAACTGCATTACTTACTCGGTGGTCCCAGGATATACGAGCAATGCTTCGAAGACACCTTTGATCGAATACCAACAGCCTACGAATATCCTCTACTCTTATCGGCCATGTTCCACTGCCATAAAGTAGGACGGAACGACCCGCTGCACAGTAAACCCGCCCTTTAGTTGTTAGATGGATATCTCGCCTACTCCATAAATGACGCAAGTTGGCGAAAGCTAGACGAGCCTTCTATATCCGTGCTGAGATTTCGTCACACACCAGACCACAAGGGCTGATGAGACTCCCAAGATAAGTGAAGCGGTCAACACGCTCAACTGCTTCACTCTCTATAATTAGTTCAGGTGTCGATGCAACCCAATCCTGAAGTAACATTTTGCACTTCGAGGGGGAGAATCGCATGGTTGCAGAGACTCGTTTTGCTGTTTTAATAACTTTTTAACTAATTATTTCTCTTTACATACTTAACACTGTCCTGATTAGTCCTCTCATTGATAAAGCATATTATCACGAATGAGTTTCAAACAGTAGTAGTTTTCCTATGATTCTCTACAGTGACTACCGGAAAGAATAATATCAATTTGATTGTATTGTTACCTGAATGTGAGCATCGTCGAAATTACCACTGCTGGGGAATAATTCACTGTCAGGGTTAAATTTTAAGTCTATTATTGTCCTCTAGTATGTGAATCAAAAGATAGACTATACTTAATTGTTTCGAAATAATAAAGCTAAAGAATGATTATTAACTAAAAACTTCTGTATTGCGGCGCAATATTACTGTGATACATCAAATACTAACTGATTCAAAGTCATCTCTAGACTTTATCTGAAGGGGTTTTGCGGAGATTTCAGTATTTTCATAGTTGAAATCATTAGTCAATTGAAGCTAGACCACCATGGAAAACCTGGAAGCACTGGACGACCGTTTCATTCTATTATGGGACTCATCAGTAGTGAGCATCCACGATCCCGCACTCGTGAGATTCGAACCCAGACATTAATACCGTTGGATGCCAGCCAGCTCAGTGGTCTATTGGTTAAGGGCTCTGCCTCGAGACTGGTAGGTCCTGGGTTCGAATCTCGCGAGTGCGGGATCGTGGATGCGCACTGCTGAGGAGTACCATAATAGGACGAAACAGCCGTCCAGTGCTTCCAGGTTTTCCCTGGTGATCTATCTTCAATTGACTCATGATTACAACTTTATCTGTCAAACTAAAAAATAAATAAAGGTGCGGAATGTACACATCATTCTTACAACAATATTGATCTAACTTTTATTGATGAGCGTTTTATAATAGATTTTTGTGCGGCCACATATTGATATTTGATATTTGCTTACCTTAAACTCCTCTTATAATCAGCATATTCTATATTGGTATTGTGTAAACAATATAATCACCGATATTATCTATAGTTGTTTCTTAGTTGTTGTTGTCCAAGCACTATTACAAGGTCAAGGACGTACATATGTATATTTATATAAAGTACGCAACATCTAAATGATGATTAGTTTGTTCGGTTTATATAACTATAAAGAACATTTCATTCTTATTGATGAATAAATCTGATTGACTCATGATTTCAACTATGAAACTACTGAAATATCCACAAAACCACTTCTGATCTATAATCATATGCTCACTAGTGACTGGCTGTAAGGAATGTTTCCTTGAGTTCTAGTAGGAAGCAGTGACCAATGGAGTTCAACCAGGTCTGTTGTAGAAATATCAACTCACTGAAGACAATTGGTAAACGGTTGCTCAACTTCGTGGATCAATTGAAGTTAGACATTAACACCGTTGGATGCCAGCCAGCTCAGTGGTCTGTCGGTTAAGGGCTCTGCCTCGAGACTGGTAGGTCCTGGGTTCGAATCTCGCGAGTGCGGGATCGTGGATGCGCACTGCTGAGGAGTACCATAATAGGACGAAACGGCCGTCCAGTGCTTCCAGGTTTTCCATGGTGGTCTAGCTTCAATTGACTCATGATTTCAACTATGAAACTATTGAAATATCCACAAAACCTCTTCAAATCTGATTGAAGTTCTCTGTTAGTGGAGCACATGTATATCTAGAGTGAAGCAATCATCATGCAGTATCTCAAATTGATTGAATTTGGAAATGTGTACCTACCCAGTGACTATAATGGTAATGTTCTTACTGTATAATTATCCCTTCTCTTCAGTAGTACTCCAACTCAGATTAATCCGGGCTAAATAGCTTCTATAGAATACCAATATAAAGACCCATTTTTTCACAAATCGTTTGCTCATATGAATTCATTCAATAACAATGCTAATAGTGTACCATAAATAAATTCGATGGATCATTATAATATCCACAAAACCTCTCTCTGTTTAACAAGTTTCAATATAATTTTCCCTTCTGTTCAATCCAAAATACGTCACTGAATAGAAACTGCATTTATAAAGAATGATATCCTCCCACAAAACATATATATATATATATATATATATATATATATATATATATATATATATATATATATATTTGTTCTTCGTAACCATAAACTAAATTTGTCTTTCTTGGACTTCCTAATAGTTAGAATCTGGATCAAGAGTATTAATGTGGGTATCATATAGCGACTTGAAGCAATCCTCATAGTATGCAAATATACCAACAAGAGACTAATCAATTGCGGTCCTAACACATCGATGGGAAGATTCAAACAAACAATACTGAATGAATTTAAACTTCACCCCATCGCACAAGCAAGTGGTTATCAGGACTCAGTGGCCGAGTGGATAACACGATGGCGTTTGAAGCGAGGGTACTGGGTTCTAGTCTCAGAGTGAACATTAACTCTGAGATGCAGGCACATCCAGCTGACGAGTGCCAAATAGGACGAAACGCGCGTCCTGGATTCCACTGCTAGCCACTATCCATCTCTGCTTACCATGCTTGTGGGTTAGGGAAATGTTTATAGGAAGTTTGTGTACCAGTATCGGTCTTGGAAATCGAGCGCCATAACAGTAACTAACATTATAGTGAATACTTATCTTTATTTAGGTGTTTTAACTGATCAAACAAATATGTTTTATAAGTTCCTCTTTTATTAACATGATCTATTTCAGCAGATAAATAGTAAACTTTTCTAAATATAAATTATTATGGTTTGTAATTTCAATGTTCACATTTATTAACTATTTCCAGTGAGATTACAAGCATACTAGCTTACTTACTTACTAACTTACGTCTGTCACCCCGCGTCAAGGAGCATAGGTCGCCCACCAGCATTTTCCATCCAACCCTATCCTGGGCAAACCTTTCCAGTTCTTTCCAGTTAACATTCATCCCTTTCACATCTGCTTCTATTTCCCGACGTAATGTGTTATTTGGCCTAATTCTCTTCCGCTTCCCTTCACTATTCCAAGTTAGGGTTTGCCTCATGATGCACATTGGTGATTTTCTCAATGTATGTCCGATTCACTTCCATTGCCTCTTCCTAATTTCCTCTTCAGCTGGAAGCTGGTTTGTCCTCTCTCACAGAAGGCTGTTGCTGGTAGTATCCGCCCAGTGAATGTTGAGTATTTTTCGTGGACAACCGTTTATAAATACTTGTACCTTCTTGATGACGGATTAAGTAGTTCTTCAGGTTTCAGCTCCGTACAGTAGGACTGTCTTGATGTTCTTATTGAAGTTTCTCACTTTGAAGTTATTTGACAGTTGTTTTGAGTTCCATATGTTGTTCAATTGTAGAAATGCTCCCCTTACTTTGCCAATTCTTGCCTTCACATCTGCATCCGATCCTCCTTGTTCATCAACGATGCTTCCCAGGTACGTGAAGTGTCTACATCTTCCAGAGTTCCGCCATCAGGTGTGACTGGTTTGATGTTCTTCGTGTTGTATTTGAGAATCTTATTTCGAAGAATGACCTAATATATTTCCTGTTAAATAAAGTTAGTTCTACAATTGACTCTTTCATTAAATAAATAAATATCCATAGACCAATGACAAGGTTAATTTCTAAAAACTTTTCACATTTGAAATGATAATAACAAACGTAATAGTTTGATTTCACATTGTGGTCATCCGTTGATCACTTGTTGGTCTTGTACCATAGTTATACTGAATTTTAATTTCAGATGTTAAGACGTAATTATAAAACTGTAGGATATATCTTCTTTGATGTATAGCCAAAATTTTAAATAACGATCTTTTTAGAATATGAGCTTGTTTGCAGACCTATCAATTATTAGTCTGCTTTACTTGCTTCGACTCATTGACTTCTCGTGGCGGGGGTGTTGTTTGCGAAATTGACAGGATAAAAAGCGAATGTCCGGAGCTTTAACCGGGTTGATGAACACGAAAAGTTCATTTAGGGGATTTGGAAAACCCTGATTCCAAACAAATGGTGCACATGAGCTCCAGTATCCTGAGGGAACAAATGACGTTTGAACCAATCGTTGGTTATCGGCTACCATGGGACTGCATCTCCTTACGATGCTCCACTGTCTTGTGGATCAGAACTTTGGGTCGAAGGCTCCGGGTGTGGCTCCCTAAGAAAACCACCTGCTTCAGTTTGGGCACCTGAGCAGTATCACAGCCCTCGCATAAATCAAGTGAGATTTGTGTGGCGCATATATATCCGGTGCCTCTTTGTACCAATATTTATGTGTTTAAATAATAAATAATAATTACTTGCTTCGGAATTTGCATACAACTCAAATCATAATTTCTTCATTTTCGTTTTAGCTTCATAAAATACACTATTCTTGACTACAAATCTTCCTTTAAAATAAGTATAGATACTTATTCAAAGCTTTTTATTTGAAAATTCTACTTTCTAAAGTTAAACAAGTATGTTAAATACCTTGTGTGCACTTATCTTTAAATATATTGAGTTAATCCTTAAATACGACATTAGCCGTGGCGACAAAGCGATTGACCAAAAGTATGGATTCCTAAAAATCGAAGACTGATATATGGTGTAATCAGAAATTGTATTTCAGTGCTTGTAAGTGAAAGATTAATTTTAAGACCATACACAACCAAGCCGATAGTTAAATGGATGAGTAAAAATGTCCTCAATCGTTCACAGTGTATATAAACAATAAAAATGCACAATTATTAAAATTTCAATACAACACAGATTACGGAGCTACCACAAATACTTGTATTACGAGGATTTTCAATAAAGATTAATTCCGAAATTTGGTTTGTTAGATGTAAAGTCCCAATACAATCTATTTATTTATTTGAACACAAATATTGGTACAAGGGGACACCAGATATATATGCGCCACATAAAACCATGAGAATGGAAAGAGAGTAAAAATGTGATGTGCTTATGAGAAAAAAAAGGAGGACAATAATAACCACAAACTAGAGTATGTTGGTGTAATAATAAGGATAATAATGAGGGAAAAGGGAAGGTACAACTAGAAGAATTCTTTCAGTTAAGGAAGTTACAACCATTTTTATGAAGAAAGTAAAAGAAGGTTACAGCAGGCTCGCCACTGGCTTCTATTCTGGGCCATATCCGATAACGTCTCTACCCACCGTGTTCCACCATCTCTCGGACCCCAATCAGGGAGTCGGGAATGACCGATGGAAGCAAGCCCTTTGCAGCTTTCTTTCACACCACGACACCATGTCATACACTGACCTCCTCTCCGCTTTTTCCATCCAGTCCCAGTGTCGGCAAGTAATGCACGACGTAATGGACGACATTCCTAGAACATGTCCAAGCCACCGAAGTCGGTGTTTCAAGATGGTGACACCAATTGGATTATCGTCTCTGCGCCCGAACACACGATGCCGAACCTCTGCATTACTAACATGGTGTTGCCACTGGATGTCAGCAATCCTTCGGAGACAACGATGATCGAACACAGAGAGTCGTCTAACATCCTCAACTCGGAGAGGCCAGGTTTCACAAGCATAGAGCAAAACCACTCTCACCGACGCGTTGTAGATCCGACCTTTTACAGCCAGACTAACATTACGAAGGCGCCAAAGATGGCCCAGATTGGCATAAGCCGCTCTGACTTTCATTATACGTTAATCGATTTCATCACTCACGTCACCACCAGCACTTATATAGCTACCTAGATACACAAACTTCTCGACTACTTCAATCTTCTCACCACCCAGGGTGAGTACAGGATTAGAATCCTTCCAATCTTATAGATCCGTAATAAAAAATAAAGTTGAAGACTAGATAGCTACTAGTTCAGTCAATATTCATCATTTAGTAATAATCGTATCTATTTTAACGAACAAATTCAACTGAAAATATGTGCACAAGTACCAATGAGAAGCATACATTCCTACCTACTGTACAGCTCGTTTACGTACCACATAAATGCTTTCTCACGATGTTATTTTTTGCAAAAGTACGGCAAAAGTTATGTTTTCCAACATCATGAATACTATTATTTGAGAAGTAGTCATTCCATTTGTTTAGAATCCAAGAAGGAACTCACTATAAAATAGACAATTCTGGCATGCTTTGAAAACGTTTCATTCGAAGTAATACTACGTGTCGAGCAATTACTTTCAAAATGTACGTTCGTTTATTTACATCAAGACTGATTATAAACTAAACATCCCCAAACTTTGAAGTGAGTGTTCATATTCAATGGAATTTACACACATCTTTGCTTTCGATTCTTGAAATCACAATATTCAATTAAAGGTGAATCAAAAATGTTTGGACCGTTGGATATTCCTAAGATAATTAAATAACATATGATAAAGAAATAAACCAATGTCTGTAGTTAATAATAGCTTTGAGAATGTTGAACACATAACCACAGTTTATACGTCAAACGGAAGTTCACAAAATGTAGAATATGAGACAATAACAACCCTGTTGAAAACCTTTCCTGATACCGGTACTAGTGTGATGCTTGTGTAGTTCTCACACACTTGCTCAGATCTCCTTTCTTTGGTACCTTGATGAGGTATCCTTCTTTCCAGTCTGTGGACACTTGTTCTTCCTCCCAAATCTTCCTGAATAGAACGTGGAGCAAACTTGCACTGATATGTTTGACTTCAGCGCTTCAGATGGTATATTGTCTGAACCTTCCGCTTTGCCTATATCGGTTGTCTCTACCAAAGGATAGCCGAGGATGTTGACATTCCGCTGAATCTGCCAAGGGTTCCGTAGACGATGCTGTAGATGAGGTGGTCTGATTCTGAAAGATAACGTTCAGTGGAGTATTTTGGCGGGTCAACGTTCTCCGTAGCAGGTGCTCCCTACTGAGAGTCTCGGTCGGACGTCAGTACTAGTTTTCAAACACTTGATACTAAATGAACCAGTTGTCCACTCAGGACTGTTTTTATTGTTTTAAAGGGAAAAAGCATGAGCGTAAATCTAAGTTTATCTGTATTCATCATTTTTGCTCGATCAACTTGTGAGAATTCGAGTGGACCGTCGCGAGCACCGAAATGGACTAAAGACCCTGTGCAATCCAGTATGGTATATGCCATAGAGAAAATGAAGTAGATCTCTTCATATATACCTGCTACTGCAGAAATATATTATTATTATATGTTTTTTCTCATGACTGGCCCCTTGCGTTCTTGTAGTATGAACTGTTTGTTTTGCAGTTTTCTGTATTTTTACATATTTGTTCTCATTAGGATTGACCGCAATTACTTTTAATTCGGTCTTAACAAACTCTGAATCCCGAATTATTCCTTGATTTTGTTAGATCTTTCGATGTTTATTTGATGATTGTTTTGCTCAAGATTCTTTGTGGCGGTCACCATATCGGGTTCCCATACTTTTGCTGATATTTTGTTAACTGATTGAGACTTCGAAGTGTGTATTTCAATAGTTTCATGAGCGTGTGTTACCAACCATGAATAATCAATTGTATCCCTTATATAATAATTATTCTGTTGTTAAATACTCGTTTTTGAAGTTAATTGAATCGGCCTACATTTTTTCTTTGGTAGTATATTGCTCCCCGACTGATAAGAATATCTTCCTCATTGTGATATTTGGGTCTTATAAATTGTCTGTACCAAGTGGAAAAACAATATTCTAGATACCATATAACTTGTTTTTACCAATACATTTTCTCATAGTCTCCCTTCAGTATATCATTTCTGGGATTAGTAACGTCTATTAAGTTGTTATAAAGAAATTGTTTGCCGATATCGTATTTTATACTGTTGAACTCAAAAGAGTGTACCTGCCAATGTCACTGACACGCTAGATCAGTCTGAATTCCGCATCTAACAGGCTCCTTAGAATGGAAATCCATATATAGTAAAACTGAGTCATTGTTTTCCAGGGCCTGCATATCTGTTGGATCGCCAAGCCGTGAATATCGAACTCTAATAAAATAGAACCTCATAGGAAAATGAGTAAACCTAGGTGAATCTCTACTCTAATCAGCTTATCTAAAATTGCAATGCTATGGAAGACATGGATTAAACTACCTATAAAATCTATGGTGATTCAAACAAGTAATAATAAATCTCATGTACATAATTAGACAACCATGGAATCTTTACTTTTCTTATCAAGAAAGAAAAACTCAAAGTGCTCATAGGCTCAAATGTAAATGAAGGGATGAGTTTGTGATTGTTATGATCATGTAAGGTCTGAGTAGCTCATGCCATCGGTCAACGTTGTACGATGAGATTAAGCGACTACCTCTGAAGTCTCCAAACATCTGCGAAATATTGCCTAAGCAGTCAAATTATGATGTTAATGCTAAGGTATTTCTGTTCCTCTGTTGGTCATCCAAAAGGCTTGTTAATCCCTTCGAATCATTATGCTACATATTACAGACATGCTAAGTGGACATTATTGTACATTCTTTTTAGATTATGATACCTAACCGAGCACGTGACTATCTAACGCATCGATTCAATCCATCTGGTTAACTTGTTATCAGTTTTGTGATGTACTCAAATGACTTATCCGTGAGTCTTTCTCTGTCTAGTTGCAGATCTATCTATCTACTCGTTAGCCATATTCCATTATTATAAGCAAGGATAAATAGTGGATCGCTGTGGAATCCAGGACGCGCGTTTCGTTCTATTTGGTACTCGTGAACTGGGTGTACCTGCACCTCAAATTTGATGTTCACTCTGAGATTCGAACTCAGTACCGTTTGCTTCAAACGGTATCGCGTTATCCACTCAGCTACTGAGTCCTAATAGCCACTTGCTTGTGGAATGGGGTGAAGTTTAAGTTCACTTGATATTGTTTGGTTGAATCTTCCCAATGATGTTTAGGACTGTGATTGATCAGTATCTTATGGGCATACGTGCATACTAAGCGTATTGCCTCGAAGATTCAAACAAACTATACCAAGTGAACTTAAACTTCACTCCATTGCACAGGCAACTGACTATTAGGACTCAGTAGCTGAGTGGATAACGCGATGGCACCTGAAGTAAACGGAGTGAACATCAACTTTAAGATGCAGATATATCCAGTTCACGAGTAACAAATAAAAACGCACGTCGAAGATTCCACTGCTAACCACTATCCATCTTTCCTTATAATGCTTGTGAATTAAGGCTATATCGAGGTAATACGCACAGTATGTACATATGACAATAAGAGACTGATCAATTGCATTCCTGAACATCAATGGGAAGATCCAAATATACAATACCAAGTGAATATTTCACTATTATTTAGATCTATTAACACTTGAGACGTCCTGACTAATTGAACTACAGACATTGTATTCATATTGAAGTAGTCTAATGCAGTCTTGAATTTATTTCTCTACAGCACAACTGCTGTCATTAAAAATCTAATTTAATAGCCAAGAGATATAATTCTGATGTTAATTCAACATCAGTAGTATAACGGAATAGTACTCATCTCAAGAAGCCTAGAACTTTGTAAAGATAAAACTAAGACCTCAGACCTGAAGTACGCAGCATAAAATTGTATCGTATTATCACGATAGACTTAAACAAAACGTAAGAAATTTAACTGTACAGTAAATGTTTTGTTTGTTAACCACATACAATTATTTAAAATCAGCTGTCTCCATTCACCGAATTGTATTTTGACTGTTTATTACCACTGTATGTGCTAACGAATTACTGAACCATATGTTCAGGGACACTTGTATTCTGAACCTACATAATTCATTTGTCTTCGTCCATTGAGTATGGAGATAAGGAAGACAATAGTCATCTCCAATATACAGACCATTGCTTTTTACCATTCCAAATAATTCGTAAACAACCACATGCTGTACCACTAACCTTTCCTTAAGAATAGCTCTTGTCTCGAAGAGTTTTTAAAGACTATGAGAAGTCAAATGCAGCTCTAACACAAAACTATACATTCATGTTGCTTGATAGACCGAAATATTATCGAACATGAAAACTATGACCAGTATCTCAGACAACTAATGATTTTTTCCAGACATTGGCCCTAAGCCAGAATACCCAAAGGCGCATAGTTCCAGTCTTCGACTTAGAAAAATGGGGCCGAATTAACAACTGACTTGAAACTTGTCAATAACGAGCCAGTAAGAAGTCTGTGACTGTCCGAAACGGTCATGATCGTGATCCTTACAGCAAAGATCTCAAATAGAAACACTTTCCCTGGACTTTCTCACGCAAAGACAGCAACCGAACGAACAACCAGGTATTGTTGAAATCTGATAACAGCAACTATAATCTCTATTGTCGTACAATTTAATGATTTTTCGCATTTCGTGATCTGTATGCATTTTATAATGAATAGCCTAAATTAAACAACTTGTTGTGAACAACAATCCATATTTGGACATCTTCTGTTACTGTCTATATATTCAGATACTGTTATCTCAAGTACACTGATTTTCAAGGACTTGGACATATTGGACTTTATGTAAGGTAAATTTTGGTGGTGGATACAGTCCGCGACTATCAAAAGTAGTTTTGTGAGTCATTTTACGGTGAGCGTAGAGTATGTATAAGTTACTGGTATCTTCAAGGCAAACGAACACTTAATCAAAAGTCAAATATAGGTCAGCTTTTTGTAGTGTTCTACCCTGGTAACTTTATTTTACTGATTTCCACTGGTGAATGAATGACCTTTTTCGAGGTTTTGTATTGAATACTCAATACAAACCCCGTTTTACAGTTATATCTTGCCATTAAAATGTTGAAATACGACTCAGTGTTTAGTTATCTGACAATAATCTGGAAAAACAAACATCGCTCAAAGAATTTAAGACAAAAAGGGAACTTATGGATTTTCGACCGTTTGAAAATAGTGTTAATAAACTGTTTAATAGACCTTTTTGCCAAATTTATTCTGTCCTGACAACGTAATAAGCTCATATAACTAGAAATACCAATGTTGCATTCACTAGCATCAGCATCCAGACAAAATGAAATATATTTTCAAAGCATGGGTAAATGCTAATTGTTCTTTTCAATAGATATACCGTTGTAGTAAATATTCATTTTTATATAATATTGACAATCATGAACCGATATTATTCAAATGTATTTCGTGCAACACCGACATTCCTTGTTTTAGTATTTCTTTGTCCAACTGTACTTTATTGTAGCTTAATTCTTTTCACTACAGAAGTATGTATCATTTCTTGCCACAAATCACTGTATCTAGTTCTTATTCATCAATCTACCTTTAGATGTTTCTTTTAAAATCCTTATTCATTATTATTATTGTGTTCTGTATGTTTACAATTTTATTTCCAGGTGATATGGAACAGTCTTTACGGGAGCTCAGAATCGAAAATGGCAGTCGTGAAAGTCATTACGGATACGTTTACGCTGTGTCAGGTCCTGGTGCGTATACTAGTTTTCATAATTCGTTAACATCACTTATCCTTTCGGTTCCCACTGCATTTCTTTCTCCATAAACTGTAGACTCTGCAACTGAGGGAAGTCTGACAGCTCATGGACTTGCAATTAATGACCTCTAGGTAACCAAAAGATATCTTCGTCAATGGACGTGCCTCAAAATTTAACCATTCTAAGTCACCATGTAGCACTAATTATAAGGTTTAAATAAGTATAGAATTCTTTTTTTTCACTAAAATACTTGAAGTCATTAAAATCTAAAATTATTCCATCTAATCTTAATTTTGTCCGTTCGAATTTCATACCTTTGAGTACTGATACGGCCTAGAGTGGGGAGGGCCCACCCTCTCTCTAAATGCTCTCACACGACCACACGTATACAGCCTCTACCAGGGAAGTCCTGCTCACTGCCTTCTCGCACCACGGGTGTTTTTTACGAAATTTAGAGGACGGAAAGAGAATGTCCAGCTCTCTAACCGAGTGGACACGGTGAGTCCACCTAGGTGAGTTGGAAAACACTGATTCCAAACCAATGGTGCACACGGGCTCCAGTATCCTGAAGGAACAAATGGCGTATGAACCAATCGCTGGTCACCGACTACCATCGGACGATGCTCCACTGCCTTGTGGATCAGACCTTTAGGTCAAAGGCTGGGGGTGTGGTCCCCTAAGGAAACTCCCTGTTTCGGTTTGGGCACCCGGGCAGTGTCATAGCCCTCACACAATTAAATGAAATGACAATTTTGTGTGTGGCGCCTCCTTGTAAAATTCTTGTGTTCAAATAAATAAATAAATGATTTTACTGAACATATATTTGGGCTCTTCACTGAGTCCATGTGAAGGCTATCTCTCTGAATGTTATCGGAAACTTGATGAAATGGTCATACTGTTGCTTACAAGTTTTAAAGTAATAGTTGGTTGCCTCTGTGTAGTCATCACAAGCTTTTGTCTAAACATGTTTCTTTTAACACGGAAGTACAATTAAGTAGACATATTGACAGCAAAATATGACATAAAAACATATCTCGTTAGTTTTGAACACTTCTAAAGCACAGAAATAAAGGTTATTATAATAGAAATTGATTTAAGAAGGCAAAAATAAGGATAAAGGTAAATAAACAATAACTAAATATTGTAAATAATGTTTTCAGTATATAAAGATAGATCACATATGCATTTGTATATTCCACTTTGACTGATTTTAAAACTTTCCGTCCATTAGTGTCAGACAGTCTCATTCTAACTGCATAACATACCAGGCAAAGCGTCAAAGTTATGTTAACTATATTTTAAGATGTTTCTGTCATGTTTTTTTTATCGTTTGATACCTTTATACTCATCATGTGTGTTTTCTTTTTCACAGTTGTCACCGCATCATCCATGGCTGGTTCTGCCATGTACGAGTTAGTTCGTGTTGGACATGATGAATTGGTTGGAGAAATTATTCGTTTGGAAGGTGATCTGGCCACTATTCAGGTGTATGAAGAAACATGTATCCTTTTAAAGCCAAGTTTCGTATTACAGCTTCTTTTCTTTTAGTGAATCTTTTAAATAAGTGTATACTCTGATGATACCTAATCACTCGTACATTGTACAAAGCTTAAACGGCGCATTCCAAAGAAATGTTTTCGTAATAAATCATTTCATGAAAACCAACCAGGTCTAATAAGTTGATGTCATTTTAAAAGACGAAAATTTAAGGAGTATGGAACATCTGTTTTATTTCTTGTTCGAACACTTTAAATAAACAAACGGGATAGTTTTTAAGGTCTTGATTAATAATTTCAAGTTGTTTGATAAAATCCATCTTTTTGAATCAATAGATCAAGAAAGTTTGACCATTAGTTCATTTGTACGTATTAAAAAAGATATGACTGTATTCTTTATACTTTTTTAAAATGCAACATTTGATAGAACATATTTCAAAATCCCAACACATGTTACACCCATTTTGAGGTTATTGATGTTCGTAAATTGTGTTAAACAGTCTATTTGTTATCCTCTTTCCCTTAACAATTTCTCCTCTTATAGCTGGTGTAACTGTAGGTGATCCTGTTCTTAGAACTGGTAAACCCTTATCAGTTGAACTTGGACCTGGGATTGTCAACAATATTTTCGACGGTATGTTTATCTGCATTGTTTTTCAAATTTATGTTTTCTTTAATGATAAATTACCAACTTGCTCATGGTTGATTGTGTAATCCAACTAACGGTTACTATTGTTTGTCTTCCACACTTTATTTCTCTGAGCACCATTTTGTTCCAAGAACAAGTTAAAGACAGGATGACTTTGTGACACTGTATTTATCACATGCCAAACATGATACATAGCCTACGTGTAGACAACTTATTGATTGCTATTATTCAAGATTTCATAAACTATTGCTAATTTATTAATAATTTCCTTCCACACTTTATCATTTTATCGTCTTACCCACATGAGGCGAAATAGAAAATTACCGTTTACCACTGTTAAATAGAATAAGTACTGATGAAATAGTCTCAAACTATCGAATTTCAACCATTTAATCACAGTCCCCAAAACCCTCAACCCAGTTGCATTTGGTTTAAATAACCGGTCAGTACTTCTAGTTCTTACATGTGAACCTTGTACAG
This sequence comes from Schistosoma mansoni, assembly GCF_000237925.1. Classification (NCBI taxonomy): domain Eukaryota; kingdom Metazoa; phylum Platyhelminthes; class Trematoda; order Strigeidida; family Schistosomatidae; genus Schistosoma; species Schistosoma mansoni. Next base: position 15,262,556 of record NC_031500.1, on the reverse strand, counting down.
ATGATTTTTTGCTTTAAATGAGTAGATAAAGAGAAACTTACATTGTCTTTGCAAAGGGAATAATGAGTGTTTAGCTTTAACACCTGGTCGTATGCAGCTGGATATGTTTTGTGTGCTTTTCCTAAGCTGGCTAAACAGCAGAGTTACACTTTTCCATCGGTCATATATGGCTGTTAACATACATATTACAGTTTTCTGCATAGTTTCATCCATCTCGTATTCCATTATAAAATAACTCAGTTATAAGGATAAAGTTTGTGCACTACATCATGAATATTATGCTTGCCATGTGATCTCTGCGAGATCGGTTAGATCATGCTGGGTAAAGTTCTATCTTAGCTCTTGATCGAATGATCAATTCAATGAATTACACCTTTATGAACTAAAAACTAAGTTTATTTGGGCTTATTTGTGTATAAGGTTGTTCAGTCACTTTGTTTACGTAATCATAACAAAGATAATAATGCTAAGATAATATTTTGAGATATGTTAGGAGGCATGTTTATTCATAATTTATCCTCAGCTGTTGTATACATTCTCAATCTAGTATAATCAGATCACTCAAGATATCTCATACTAGTGTCATTAATTTGTAAACCACTTTGCTTATTGCCATGTTACGCATATTAAGGTTAGTGTTAAATCGGTCGTAAAAACAGATGTAATATTATACATCTTTATCATAAGATATTTGTCAAATGTTTTTTTATATTCACAAAATAGCACTCATATCTGCATACAAAAGTCTTTTTTCATGACATTTCTGACATGTCTTTCAAGATTAAGTTATTTACTGTCGTTTCTTTTAAAAAAGATAGTTGACTTATTGATTTCACTTGTTTTAGGTATTCAACGCCCTTTAAAAGGCATTTGTGACTTAACTAGTTCGATCTATATTCCAAGGGGTGTAAATGTTCCTGCATTAGATCGTAAAGTTGAATGGGAATTTATTCCGACATCAGGTTTAAAGCCTGGAATGCATATAACTGGTGGAGATATTTATGGTATTGTGCCTGAAAATACTTTAGTTCAACATCGAATCATGCTTTCACCTAAAGCCCAAGGTACAGTAAAATGGATTGCTCCGACTGGGCACTACACATTATCGGCAAGTTGTAAAATTTTTGTGAATATCAGTTATTTTTGCTTGATTAACCTACGTTTTGTTAAAAACGAACGAGTCACCTTAATCTACGAGGATGTCAAAGAATGAAGTTTACTAAAATTTACTACTTCGAAGCTGGTCAAACGTTTGATAGACATTCTAATAAACCACATTATCACTTTCATCTACCCATAGCTTATAGGAGCATATATATATATATATATATATATATATATATATATATATATATATATATATACTTCACGTTATATTCCCTCCTTGTAATTGGAATCTCAATAGAGGTCACGCCTGATTTATCTCTAAACACCTACACATTCCTTATTATGTGATCATCAGTAGTAGCACCACATATTAAATTTCTCAACTGTTAAAGGGTCAAAGCTACAGAATAATCACAAGATTGCGCGGATCTGGTTGTTGGTCGTTGCCATGGGATCGTTCAGTTGAATAATATAACAGTCATCAAGTACATAAATAATGTATTACTCTCGTGCCCTTTTGTCTCCACATGCTCGAAACTTAGATTTAAGGCAAAACTTATTGTCTATTACCTTCAATTACTCAATGTTTATTTACGTTTTACGACTTCTCTTCTATAGTCTGACGTTGATTTCATGTATTTTATCTTTTCGTACATACACAGGATAAAATATTGGAAATAGAATTCGACGGACAAATCAGCCACCATACTATGTTACAAGTATGGCCTGTACGTCAACCTCGTCCAGTAGCTGAAAAATTACCTGGCAATCATCCACTTCTAACTGGCCAACGAATTTTGGATGCTTTATTTCCGTAAGTATAAACGTTAATATTTTCTGAATTTAGAGTTGTTAATACAGATTTATGGATAAAATGAAATCGGCTCAATTGAGTTTGAATTTACGACTGTATGACCTGTGACCTGAGCTCACTGTTCTAAAGCATTTGGAACTTTTTAATCGGATTATACGGTTGTGCTTTGTTAGATTTTTTGGTAAGACTAATTTCTTCCGTTTCAAGTCAAAGTCACACGATATTGAGTGAGTAAAAATATATTTCATGCATTTAGGTGACTACTTTCTATTATTCGATTTTACTTCTAAGCATCTCTACTCCTATTTTCAGTCCTTTTCACTTACTACATGGCACAGATTGCCCATCAGTTCTAGTTGTCATACTTAATACTAGCAAAGCTGTTATGTATTAAGATCTCTGACCAATGTCACGTACAAGTCACCTGTGCGAATCCTTATTCTGATTTGGTATATTCGCGTCTACGATTCCCTCAATGACATAGTGTCCTCAAATTGATCAATTACACTCTCGATCATCACTATGGACCTTAAACCGAAACAACTAATTCCCTACTGGTCCGTTATTCTCAAGCTCCTCTCTATGCACTAACTTCATTACAAAAGTCAGCGACCAGATTCCACTGTATTTGTGCTTCAGGCAGACATGGTTTATGTACAGACATATTGAACTACATCACAACATAAAACCAAAAAATCACAATTTGGATGAACAAGCCAAAAATGGCTGCGAATAAGGAGATTTTAAATAATAGGATGAGAACAAATTAAGAATAGTAAGTCTTATACATTAGTTAATATATGAACCGAAAGCCTATAATAAATGGAATATATGTACGTAGTAGTCTTGTCATTCGGTAATTATACAGCAAAAGTGTGATCAATAATAATTCAAAGAACCAGTTCTACTTTTACAATATTCGTTCCGTTTAGATAGAAAATGTCAAGAAGTCAAGTGAAAAGATACTAATAAATAATTACATTGATCGCACTGCTACTGGTTTCAGATGATAGAGCTCGAAATCCTATGTTTGAAGCTGTTAATTGATTATATGCTGTCATTATACAGGCTTTTTGAAATGTTTTATACAAAGGAATTACGCTTACTATCGTATTACTGACTCAATTGGATAAACCGGATAACATTTGAGATAAATTCCAAAGGGTACATTTTATTATGGATTCAATATATAATACATTTATATCGAACTTCTACACTTGCAGACAGGCTAAAACTTACCAATACCATACTTCAAATTGCAAACCGCCGATGAAGTAGGAATTTTCAAATTTGTATCATTGCTAGTATCCTTCAGAAAAAAAAGTTTGGTTCAGTTTAGTAGATAATTCACTCAGTACATGATGAAGAGATTTTATTTTCTATTTTCAAATTTTAGATGTGTTCAAGGAGGAACTACTGCAATTCCTGGAGCATTTGGTTGTGGTAAAACTGTTATTTCTCAGTCATTATCAAAATACTCTAATTCGGATATTATTGTTTATGTTGGTTGTGGTGAACGTGGTAATGAAATGTCCGAAGTGTTACGCGATTTTCCAGAGGTGATTGATTGTTATTTTTTACTGTTATTGATGTCAGTAGTGTAACCTAATGTGAATTATTATTATTACTATTTTTACTATCATCAGTGTAGGATTGTGGAGATCTTTGATTTTTTATGGAGATCATGGACCGATCAGTGTTAGGTAATCATTGAAAACCTGGAAGTGTGTGGTGTCGTAGATGCCCACTCTTAAGGATTCCCATACTACGATGAAATGCCCATCCAATGTTTCCGGATTTTCACTGGTGATCTAACATTGATCGGTTCATGATCTCAATAAAACCTCAACAATATCCTCAACTCTATACTGATAATTACCATGTGCTCGTTAGTGACTGGCTTGGAGGGGTAATTCCCGGAGTTCCAGTGAGAAGCTGTGACCAGTGGAGTTCAACAGTGTCGGACGTGAAACAGTCAACCACTCAAGACAATGGAATGTGGTCGCGCTATATCGTGGATTGGTTGCAGTCAGACATTAATATCGTTGAACGCCAGCTCAGTGATCTAGAGGTTGAGTGATCGCACTGGAAACCGAGGTTCCTGGGTACGATTTCTGCGTCCCGGATCTTGGATGCGCACTGCTCAGGATTCCCATACTAGGACGAGACGATCGTTCAGCCCCTCCATGGTTCAGTTGTGGTCTAACTGACATCACCTCATGACTCCAATGAAATTATTATTATTATTGTCAATTGAACAATAAGTTTTTCCACAAGAATTTTTTCAATCACTCCGTCTCGTGTTCGAAGTAAATACCTTAGATCATTTCTAACCAACCTTGGTTGAAGAATGACGTGGAGAAATTAGACCAAGCTACGGCATTAATTCCTTGAGTGTTAGTGTGAGTCATGTTGAGAAGTCCAAACCTCTTTGTTAGGACTTGCCCTAGTAATTGTAATCTGTAGTTTAAGGCGTTAATTGGTAAATCACAATTGTACTCACATTCGTTATAATCTTCCATAGCCTAAATTTAGTATTATTCTTAACCTTGTACTCTTCAGTTTCATTTGTTCTTTCTCCAATTATAGCTATCATCTTAAGATTTCCGTCATTATTTATTCTTCTTTGATTCTCGTTTCACCGATTACTTTTCTGTCTCTCTCCCTTTATTCATATGAGTTGTAGGAACTTTCACCGGTATACATCCCTCCCCCGGGTGTTGCGTTGATCATAACTGTCTAACTTATGAATGACTTTATTTTTCATTACTATTGCTAATAGTTTCGCTAGATAACATCTACAATCTATTATTATTACTATTACCCAACTAGTCTAAACTTGTTATTAATAATGTTTACATGATAACAAAATAAAACTGTTCCTTAAATAAATTGTTATATTGAGTAAGGACACATGTCCTCACATCTACGTAGATACGCACACACACACACACACATCTCATCAAAGTTTAAACTGAGAAGTGTGTATAGGTACATAGTTATTATAATGGAAAGCATGAATTTAACTTTGTTATCCATTACACTATGCACCATTGATTTCCTTTTCTTTTTAGATCATTCTAGTCGTATGTGTGCATTTCCATTGACTTTTCATTACTTTGTTGATTAGAGAATTTTAGGGAGAAAAAAGGATATATGTAGATGTATAGACGTTTTAGCTGGTTGTCATGAGTTGTTCTCTTTGGATTTAGTTTGAAAGTACAGAGAGTAATGAAATGTACACATAAGCGTCTTATGTTAATCTTCTGACATTTTTTTCTATATAAGATTGGTTGTGTATTTATGTTTAACTGGAAAACTTACCATTTTATTGGACAATTTTTTTTCTGAGAACTTATATTGGTTTGTAATGTCAAGAACCAAATAGCTTAACTTTAAGAAATATATTATGTCCAACAGAGATATGATTACTACGTTAGAAACTGTTGAAAGGATACTATCTTTCTGTCAATACTCTTTTTGTATAGAAAAAATAGGAGTGGAACTATTTGGAAGTTTTGATCGCAATTTATTTGAAAATGTTCACTCCACTTATTTAATCGTTTACATAGAAGACTAATATCTTTCTTGAAAAGCGAATGTTCAAAGTCCAAGTCAGCTAATCCGATGTTATCTCATTATTGACTTAGTATTGCTTGTTTGAATCTTCCCATTAATGTTTAAGGACTGCAACTGGTCAGTCTCTAATTGGCGTATGTGCATACTGTGTGTATTGCTTCGATATAGCCTTATTTCACAAGCATTGTAAGCAAAGATGGATAGTGGCTAGCTACTGAGTTCTGGTCAGGTCTCAGTAGCTGAGTGGATAACGCGATGGCGTTTGAAGCGAAAGGCACTGAGTTCGAGTCCCAGAGTGAACATCAACTCCGAGATGCAGGTACATCCAGCTGACGAGTGCCAAATAGGACGAAACGCGCGTCGAGGATTCCACTGCTAGCCACTATCCATCTTTGCTTATCTCATTATTGTTTTTATCATACTAGAAATAATTAAATCATTTTAAGGCAATCAGTCCCTTTGATAAATTTCGATAGTGTAATAATACGAAGATTATCAGAACAATGTGATGTATTAGCGTAATACATTTCGAACAGTCTGACCACACATGTACTTGTTAAAAACATTTATATATAAAAGTAAAAGGTCAACTAGACTTATCTGCTCTTGCCCCCCCAATCTACGAGGATGATGGGATGCCAATCACTAACATCTCCCGACGTCTTGGACGATGGGCGGAATTTTTCGAAGGGCAGTTCAACTGGCCTGCTGCTCCGGCAACATCAACCAGCTTGTCCTGCCCCCCATGGCCGGTGACGACTGTTCCACCAAACGAGGCGGAAGTCCGCAAGGAACTCCAACTCTTGAAACGTTACAAATCACCTGGCCCAGACGACTTACCTCCGGCTCTTTTTAAAGATGGTGGCGACTTTCTGACTAAGGAATTGACTGTGTTGTTTGGAAAGGTTTGGGAGCAAGAAAGTGTTCCAACATCATGGAATGAGTCAATAGTCGTCCCTATCTTTAAAAAGGGTTCACGTTGTTCCTGCAATAACTATCGGGGGATAAGTCTACTTTCGATTGCGTCCAAACTATTGGCTTCTATCATTCTTCGTAGGTTGTTTAAAACCCGAGAACGATTGACTCGCGAGGAGCAGGCTGGTTTTCGTTCTGGTCGAGGATGCATTGATCACATCTTCACCCTCCGCCAAATGTTAGAACACCGTCATACTTATCGCAGGCCAACAATCGTGGTGTTTCTTGATATCAGGGCGGCCTTCGATTCGTTGGACAGGACTGTTCTCTGGGATTGTCTATTGAAGAAGGGTGTGCCTGAGAAGTTCATTAACATTTTAAAGGCCCTGTATACGAACACCTCAGGCAGAGTGAGGGCATACAACCACCTTTCTCCCTTGTTCCATTCGAGCAGTGGGGTTAGGCAGGGTTGCCCGATCTCACCATTCCTCTTCAACTTTGCTATCGACGACATCCTGGAAACAGCTCTGGTGGATGTAAGTAATGGCGGTGTGGATGTGTTGCCTGGAGAACGACTTCTCGACCTTGAGTATGCGGATGATATTGTCTTACTGTGCGATAATGCCCAAGGCATGCAATCCGCACTTAATCAGTTGGCAATCAGTGTCCGCAGGTACGGCATGTGCTTTGCACCCTCCAAGTGCAAAGTACTCCTACAAGACTGGCAGGATTCTAATCCTGTACTCACCCTGGATGGTGAGGAGATCGAAGTAGTTGAGAAGTTCGTGTATCTAGGTAGCTATATAAGTGCTGGTGGTGGCGTGAGTGATGAGATTGGTGCACGTATAATGAAAACCAGAGCGGCTTATGCCAATCTGGGCCATCTTTAGCGCCTTCGTGATGTTAGTCTGGCTGTAAAAGGTCGGATCTACAACGCGTCGGTGAGAGCAGTTTTGCTCTATGCTTGTGAAACCTGGCCTCTCCGAGTTGAGGATGTTAGACGTCTCTCTGTGTTCGATCATCGTTGTCTCCGAAGGATTGCTGACATCCAGTGGCAACACCATGTTAGTAATGCAGAGGTTCGGCATCGTGTGTTCGGGCGCAGAGACGATAATTCAATTGGTGTCACCATCTTGAAACACCGACTTCGGTGGCTTGGACATGTTTTACGAATGTCGTCCCAGAGACTTCCACGTCGTGCATTATTTGCCGACTCTGGGACTGGTTGGAAAAAGCGGAGAGGAGGTCAGTGTATGACATGGTGTCGTGGCATGAAAGAGAGCTGCAAAGGGCTAGCTTCTGTTGGTCCTTCACGACTCCTTGGTTGGGGTCCGAGAGATGGTGCAACACAGTGGCTAGAGACGTTATCAGATATGGCTCAGAATAGAAGCCAGTGGCGATCCTGCTGCAACCTTCTTTTACTTTCTACATAAAGAATGGTTCTAACTTTCCTAACTGAAAGAGTCTTCTGGTTGTACATTTCAGTCCGCCTTATCTTTTCATCCCTTCTCTTCCTACTTTCATTATTTTGTGTGGCGCATATGTACCTGGTGCCCTTTTGTACCAATATATATGTGTTTAAATAAATAAATAAATAAACCCCCCCATTTCCAGTCTAGTTGACCTTTTATGTTTATATATAAATATTCTTAACAAGTATATGTGTGGTCAGATTGTTCGAAATGCGCTAGTACATCACATAGTTCTGATAATCTTCGTAATATTACACTATCGAAATTAAATCATTGTATATATTGATAGTTTGATGATTATCTCAAACTACTAGGCTTCATTTCCAAACTTGTCTCCTCCAAACTTCATATTTGTCAACCGATTAGTAATGCTTATCCATACGCTAGGCATTAAATCCGTAGCATAATACACAATCATAAACTTGGCTACCAAGTCATATTACTCAATTGATTGTTTAGTCTCTTACATCTCTAGTCCTACTTTCTTAATTTCCTGCATACTACGTCCCCTCTTATTAGTCAACCATTAGGCTTGGTATAAAAATGAGTATGTGCTTGTGTTTGTACGAGATTACATTTGTCAACACTTCATTAATTGTATTGTAATGACCTAAGTTTTGGGTAGTGAACCAACTTATTGTTTACATAAAAAAGTACACACTGTATTTGTACAATATGAAAACAATAAATGAAATATACTACTTACTGATTTTCCTTGAGTTGTACCTTACAAACTCAATCTTTCTTTCATTCCTGTTGTTATTTCGATTGCTTCTTGTTTTTCTTTCCCTTCTCTTCATTTTCCTCTTCTCTCCGTAAAACTTCTACTTTCGATTCCTGACACATATTACTTATATATGTCCATACAAGTAATTCCTTGTTTATGTATATAAATTCTATTTAGTTAACAGTTGAAGTTAATGGAAAACAAGAATCAATTATGCAACGTACAGCTCTCGTAGCAAATACATCTAATATGCCTGTAGCTGCTCGTGAAGCGTCAATTTATACAGGGATAACATTATCAGAATATTTTCGTGATATGGGTTATAATGTTAGTATGATGGCTGATTCAACTAGTCGTTGGGCTGAAGCATTACGTGAAATCTCTGGTCGATTAGCTGAAATGCCTGCAGATTCCGGTTATCCAGCTTATTTAGGTGCACGACTTGCAAGGTTTGTGGAATTTTTTTTCTCTCATTTCATTCCTTGATTATTCATACAATTCTTTACTTATGATAATTTTTTTTTCCAGAATTTTTTATAATTCATGTTATACTTGTATATAAATAATAAGGTTGTCTCGTTTTGTCAAACATTCAAGTCATTTACTTTCAGCCATCTGAGTATTATAATTAACCTTCTTTTGTTAGATTTTGTTTGAACTGAGTGTTTATGAATGCTGACTTTCGGTTAGTCCGTCAACCGCGACGTAGAAACTGGAGTGCTTGCACATTGGTTCGAATTGCTTTACTCCATTAGGACAGCAAGGTGAAATTGTCAAGCTGAATCCTAGAATAGTAGAGGTAGTAACAGTATTACGGTAATTGAAAAGATTAGGCATCCAAAAATACAATACGAAAAAATATAAATCATTAAAATAATAAAAAAGAATTTATGAGAAATCTAAAAGCTTAACGGAGAGACAAATAGTGAATAAACCTGCGCCATTGTAAACTGTTTTGAGCCATGCCGTTCGAAATCTTTAACCACTGGTTACAATAATCACACGGACCTCAATCAAGAAGTCTGTACCTATGAACGTGACTCAGTCCAGTTCTCAGTGACTACATGAACTGGCACCATATCTTATTTTGGCCACCCCTAGCTTTCTTTCAGCTTAATCCTATACCAGATAATATCGCTCGTCGAGGTAAGCGGTAGCTCGGCAACATAACAATGTCCCAGGTTTTGCTTACTCGGTGGACCCAAAGTACACTAGCGATGCTTCAAAGACACCTATGATCGAATACGAGTAACGTATGAACTTCCTCTATTCTTAATGCATATGTTTCACATTCACAAAGTAGGATGAGACGAACTGTTGAATAGTAAACTCGTCCTATGTTTGACAGACGAATATCTTGTCTACTCCACAAGTGATGCAAGTTAGCGAAAACTAAACAGGCTTTTTGAATACGAATGGTGAATTTTTGTTTTATATATCCATATCCAGGTCTGAGAACAGCCTTGGCTTCTCAGATATATTCTTCACAAACTCTATTGAGACGTCGAAGTATTATTGAGGTTGATGTTTTAGACACTATTAATCAAACTGATTCTTCTGTGATTATCATGAGAAAACTTTTGTCCTTATTTAGAGACTGCGACAATCAGTGATCAAGACCACTCAGATGGGGTTTCGTCCAGGTTTTAGCTAAGTTTTCAGTTAATCTAACGGTATGCTAATTGTATATACTCATGCATCTTGTGTATGATGTATAGAAATAATCTCTGTGACATCTGAACTGGTAGAGAACTTTCTTAATTAATGATAGATAACTGATGTGCATTGTTAAAATGTTGTTGTTTTTTCTTTTGTATCGTCACATTTTAATTGAATGTTAAATTAAAACTTAACGATATTCCATTATTAGTACTTGAAATCCTTCCCTGTAAGATATCTTTGACTTATTGATTAAAGCATTCGATTTGCAACTATCTAGTCTCCGTTTTGAACCTCGTTTTACCTACTTTGGTCTGAATAATCCGGTAGTTTTATGTTTTACTGTGAACTGTAAAGATTAAAAAGATATAAATATAGGTACTTAATTATTTTGTCATTAGTTTTATCGAATTATCACCCAACTTATGACAGATACTAAAGTGAAATCCATCTGACTTTAGGTATTGTGTATTTTCACATCTTAGTTCGGTGTTTGTTTGTATTATCAAATAAGGCATTCCACCCGACTAGAAGTTCAATTCCATTGATGCTCCATTATACAAAAACACATTTTAGCTACTAACAACGTCACGACTGAAATCTTTGAAGTTAGATGCCTTTATATGTAAAATAACATTAGTCAACTAGGCAATTTTGATCTATTCAAATCATCATCTTTAAAAGAAAATTTATTTATTTGATATTTAGCTTTTATGAACGTGCTGGTCGTGTACATTGTCTTGGTGGTCCAGATTTACGTTATGGATCAGTCGGTATTGTCGGTGCTGTATCTCCACCTGGTGGTGATTTTGCCGATCCTGTTACATCAGCTACATTAAGTATTGTACAGGTTTGTAAAAATATCTGTATGCTTTGTCTTATGAATGATTGATTCTACGTGTATGCTTAACTAGAATAAGAATAGGTTGTAAGAAAGCTAATGATAGCCAAACGAAGATATTGGTCTGTGACTTTACTAATTGTTCGTTTGAACTGTTTCAAAAGGTAAAATGTTCGTGTTTACGGTTCGTTAGTTAGTCATCATCTATATATCTGAAGACCTTAAGTGTATTGTGACTGGAAATTGATTACAAGAAACAAATACACCCATTCTTTACTTTGGTTTGTTTTCCTCATCTATTCCCTTCATTATTCGTTTTATCGAGTTACAAAGTGTATTACTTTGATCTAATAAAGATTTTTAATGGTTAAATTCATGAGTCAATTTAAGCTAGACCGCGATTGAAAACCTGGAACCACTAGATGGTCGTTTCGTTTTAGTATGGGACTCCCCAACAGTGCGCATCCACGACCCTGCACACAGGACTCCAACCCAGGTCCTTCTGGCTCGCGTATTGGATCGTGGATACGCACTGTTGATGAGTCCCACACTAGGGCGAAACAGTGATCTGATGATTCAAGGTTTTCAATGGTGGTCTAGCTTAAATCAACTCCTGAATTCAACTATTAAAATTACTACAATCTCCACAAACCCCACATTCTGTTGATAATAAAGATTTGTTTCTTATTTAATAATTAACTCAATTAAGAATAAATGAATTATCAATTAGAAATTGTCACATCTATTCATTTTAAACACTTAATTAACAACCAATGCACCACCTATTGAAAAGAAAGAAAAATGTTGTTAACCACGTTCACTATTAAATAAATATCACATTCAATAGAACGTAATTCGCACAATTAAACTGTGTATACTCTGTACATTGTAATTGACCTTTAAACTTTACTATTGATGTGATCAATTTATGTTTATTACTGTTTACTTATAATAATAATAATAATAATAATAATAATAATAATGATAATGGTAATCATAGTATATTGGATGCATTGTATAGTAAACATAATCATTTTGATAATATGAATGATACTTTGTTTTCATGAACAACCTTTGTTCAATCTTCTTTTTTTCAAATTTTCATAGTTAACAATGAATAATTAGTTTGATATCGTTTTTTTAGCTGAATTATTTATTTATATTTATTTAAACACATAAATATTGGTAAAAAGGGGAACCAGATATATATGCGCCACACAAATCTCATTTGATTCGTGTGAGGGCTGTGATACTGCCCAAGTGCCCAGACCGAAGCAGGTGGTTTTCTTGAGGGGCCAAACCCGAAGCATTCGACCTAAAGGTCTGACCCACAAGGCAGTGGAGCATCGTGAGGAGATGCAGTCCCATGGTAGCCGATGACCAATGATTGGTTCATACAGCATTTGTTCCCTCATGATCCTGGAGCCCATGTGCACCATTGGTTTGGAATCAGGGTTCTCCAACTCCCCTGTGTGAATTCTCCGTGTCCACCAACCCGGTTCGAGCGCCGGACATTCGCTTTTCGTCCTCTCAATTTTTTAAACAACACCCCAGCCACTAGTAATATTAACCGGATGTAGATGAGGCGGATTTTAAATTTTCGATCTACTCGCTGTACACTGAATGTTTTAGCGAGTAAATTGCCGCTTTTTATGGTTTCCAATTATTTGTTACTGTTGTGCATAAATACGACTGAATAAATCATATACACTGTATCAGCAAGCTTTCATTTTCATATGTCTCGGTGCAAAAGGAGGAGAGAGACACTATATTCTTTTGAAGTCATCAAATTTTTGGGCAAATTTTTTAATCTGCAATCTCCGAACATGGTTTACTTACAATATATAGTATTAGTGCTGATTTCGAATTAAATTTGGAAAATGTCTCAAGATTACAATCAAGACATACAATCACGTTTTTCTATCCACAGTACGTTCAAGGGTTATCCTCTTCTGAAAAGTTCCACACTAACAAAACAACTGTTCAGTGCTTCCTGATTTTGAACAGCTGACTAACTGTAACCAATAGAAAAAAGGCCTAAATATTCATCCAACATGGACTGTTTATCCCAACAATCACATTTGACCCTATTTATTTCCCACACAATCTACGGACACACACACACACTCAATTTCAATCTCACTAATTCATATTACAAATGCATACATTATTCATTTCCACCTTCTGACTCACAAGTTAGTACAGTGATATTTCATACAAGTTCACCCTGGCCAAAAAATAACTTGACAATGACATTCAGACTTATTATGATATTGATTGTACTAAAGATATTCTTCATTGTTTCCTTTGTACTAATTAAACTTGTGTTAATTTTATTTCGGTTATTTATTTACTCTGAAGAAGTAGCTCACATTAAGTCATGAAATATCAGAAATACAATTTTCTACTTACTGGGATATCATAAATAATACATTCATTACTAATTGTGACCAGTTCATGATATAATCTATGAAATTCAACAATCTCCATAACCTTCTTACACTAACAACATGTTACTTTTGTCAATTATTTCTTCTTCTTCTTAGGTATTTTGGGGATTAGATAAGAAACTAGCTCAACGTAAACACTTTCCTAGTGTTAATTGGCTTATATCCTATTCAAAATACTTACGTGTACTTGATGATTATTTTGATCGTAATTTCCCAGAATTCGTTGCATTAAGAACTAAAATGCAAGAAATTTTACAAGAAGAAGAAGAATTATCTGAAATTGTACAATTAGTTGGCAAAGTAAGTTAATAAGGATCGAGTAAAAATAACATGTTGAATGATTTTTCTTATCGTTTATTCTGGTTAGCGTTTTTTCTTAATAAGGTTGTTTTCTACAGGATGAAGTTGTTGACTCCATGCTCAATCCTCCTCTTTTACTCGGGCTTGGGACCGAAAGTAACTCTAGAAGAGCTACAGGGGGAGTTTTGGTATTAGGATCAATTATATTTATAGTTATATAGATTAGTGGTAAAATTATGTTTGATTTTCAACCAAGTAGGTCTTGCTCCACTATAATTTTTTCCACATGTACCAACTGGATTATATCAGTAGGTATCATACAAAATTTGTTGTTTTTTTTGCGTCGAACTTGACTGCATAAACGTGTACTTTATACATGGATTGTATCATCTGTTTAGTTAATAATTAATATTTTTCTTAACTAAAATTATATACGTTAAATTTCCATTCTTTATTCAGAGATTTATCTATTTTCAGAAGGGGGTTTTGTGGAGATTTTAGTAACTTTATACAGTTGAAATCATGAGTCAATTAAAGCTAGACAATCATGGAAAACCTGAAAGCATTGGACGGCCGTTTCGTCCTATTGTGGGACTCATCAGCGGTGCGCATCCACGATTCTGCCTCATGAGATTCGAAGCTAGAACCTATCAGGCTCGCGCGCGAGCACTTAACTGATAGCCTGAATCGACTCATGATTCCAACTACATAAAATTTATCTATGTATTCATTTATAGAAGATAAGCTGATATTATCAAATCACATCAGATTAATTGGTTCATATTATATAATAGCTTTAAATATGATTTCATGTGATCTGTTGAAGTGAGCTAGAAATAAACTTTTGGCTCCATTGTAGACAAGCTACTCAAAAAGTGGTTAAATACAAAGTACTTATGTACAATGAAATTTTCAATAATCCAGAAATGGAGAAAAATTCTCTATAGGTTGTTCAAAAGTAGTTTGTGTAATCTTCAGGCTTAACAGATTCTTTAGTAATGAATTAGCCACACTTCATATTTTAATGTATATATATTTATCCATAATCAAAACTAATCACTAACTTACTATTAAAGATTTGGCCACTTTATATCTACGTTCCTTTACAAGATCACATCAGATACGGTATCATTAAGAGCCATGACGTATTGGAAAGCTAGAACTATCTTGACCCAGTTTGAAGGCTATCAGGCAGTCACAGTCAACCGTAATCTATACGTTCATTAAAAATGAATTCAAGGTATAGATTGCATCGCTTTTAAATGTAACTTATCGGTAGTCTTACTTGTATTAGTTTTTAGGCGGTCAATCATCAGTTCAAATCCTGCTTCATCTACTGGATTTTGGTATTCAGATAGAAATCACTATTCTTCACACTTATAATCTACCTCGAAAGAAGTACACTAGCTTGTACTTAACAGATGAGTTACTTCACTTCCTCCCATACTTAGATATCAAGCTCTATATTCAAAAAGAATATTTAATGTTCTAGGTTTTCTTTTTTCAGTTGTTTATTTATCAAATTATTATCAAGTACACATTTCATTGATCACATTTTTATAGGCATCTCTAGCAGAGGCAGATAAAATCACACTGGAAGTTGCACGTATCATTAAAGATGATTTCCTTCAACAGAATGGTTATTCATCGTATGATAGGTAAATCAGTAGTAACTATTTTCTTCTTTTTGTGATGTATAATTTATACGCAATATACAAGCATAGTGTATTATCGTATTATTTGTATAACTGCTTTTCACTTTATATCATAAATACTTGAATTAGCACTGGAGTTCTGTGGGGGATTGTTGGATTTCCGTAGATTACATCATCCGTTAACTCTAGTTAGCCAACCGGGAAGCAATATACAGCCGTTTCGTTATAGTACAGGAATGTTCAGTAACACTCACTCACTATTGCACTGGGGATCGGACCTAGGATCTTCTGTCTTATGGTGAGTGCTTAACCTCTAGACCATGTAGCTGGCATTCAATGGTGGACATGTTCCGCTTCAGTCAATTCCTATTGTATGACTTTCTCTTATTACCTGAGGTAGATAACCAAACGTCTGAATTGTTCTGTGTTATAGTGCTAGTGCGCATATTTTTACTGACAAAACTAGGGAAGCGTTTGCGTGCGAGGCCGAAGGTCCTGGGTTCAATTCCTTCACACAGGGTCGCGGATTTGCACTAGCGAGGAGTCCCGTTCTGGGACAAAATGACCGTACACTGCTTACAGGTTTTTAATGGTAGTCTAACATCGGTCGGTTCATGATCTCGACGAAACTCAATAATCTGCACAACTCTATACTGATAAGCATTCAAAAGTATTGAAATGGAATTCTTTAAATTGTGTTATATTCAAATCCCAATGTGTTTCAATTATTTATGTTAATCCTGGTCATTGAAAACCAGTTCTGATGAAATACATAACTACAGATCACAGACTTTTCGCTTAGGTATTTTAATCAGGATGTACATTTGACAGCAACTATTAGCCGATTACAGTTCTGATTATCAATAACGGGAAATTACAAACTACCTTTACTATTCTGGGATTGGCCCTGAAATTTTAATCTCTCTGTGCTACTGAAGTATGGTAGCTTTAACCGATGTGCACACACACCCGGTTTCTACGTTATATTTGACTGATGGGTTGACTTACTGATAACCTGCTTTTTGCTACTTCGTCAGTAATCTTACTGTTGATTGTTTATTGCCAATACTTTGTCAGTTTATAAAATATTACTTTTCAACGATAAAAGTTTTCTGGTTTTGTCTACATGATCAGTGCAATAACTGTGATTGGTTCTTCTTGACTTCAAGTGACATGTTACAGATAATATTTACTCTGTTTTACTCTAGATCTTGAGTTCCAGTACTACATAATACATGTCTTTTCATCCTGTTTTTATTTTTCCGAACTGTATTCTCAATGTTCAGTTTTTCTCATTATTGCTGGTAAATCATATTGGTTCCTTTGCTATTCATACTGTTGAGCTAATTCGGTATAGTGACATGGATGAATACACATATATGCCAAGCTCTACATTAACTATGACTAGTTGGTATCCTATATCAATCATCACTATTTTTTCAGTTAAAAATCTATTAACTTAGGACGTATGTCAATATGAAGCTCGCAATTTTTGTTAATAGTCTTTAAAAATTTGTACATCAAGCTGTACTCATAAAGTCATCGTTCATCACATACTCATTACATAAGTGGATAGATTTTGCTTAGTACATGTAAAATTCTAATATTTCATGACAGTAAATGATGTCGGTCGACATCCTGCGGAATACATCTCCCTCAACATTCTTTATGTACATTTTACTAACTCACGCCTATTACCCTTCGTGGAGGAGCATAGGCCGCACACCAGCATTCTCCATTTAACCCTGTCCTGGGCAATCCTTTCCAGTTGTTATTCATCCTTTTCATATCTGCTTCTATTTCCCGGAGTGATTTGTTCTTTGACCTTCCTCTTTTCCGCTTCCCTTCCGGATTCCATGTTAGGGATTGCCTCGTGATGCACATTGGTGATTTTCTTAATGTATATCCGATCTTATGTACATTTTGGTGAAAAGTAATTAAATTACTGAGGATTGAAGACCAGAAACTTCTACCGACTGTTTTTTACTATCCAACACCAAATAATAAAATTCACTTTTATATTACACTACTTTTGCTACTTATACGGACAGATATAAGTAGTATTCATGAAGAATTGGAAGTAAGATTCTTACTGACAGAAGTGGAACATGAGGAGAAGAGTAAAAATAAAAAGTAGTCCGAGTGGCAACGCGAACAGAAGAATGATGGAGTTTGTAAGAGACAGTTCAAGGAATTTGTGCAAGTGGTCTGTTCAACATATTGTTTTTATATTTTACAAACACACTGTATGACTCTGCATAAAAATAATAAGTTGGTTTACCCTATCGAAGTCTACCCTCGTTACACTTTGAATATTTTACATACGACATTTCATCGTCAAAACAAATCCATAAATACCAATAATAATAATATTATTATTTTCATAGTTGTAATCATGAGTCAATTGAAGCTAGACCACCTTGAAAGGCCCGAAAGCACGGCCGTTTCGTCCTATTATGGGACTCCTCAGCATTGCGCATCCACGATCCCGCACTCAAGAGATTCGGACCCAGGACCTACCAGTCTCGTGCCAGAGCACTTAACCGATAGATCATTATTATCATTATTATTATTCGATACAAACCTTACTGTTCTCTCGCAGAAACAGTAAAAAAGAAAGGGATAAAACACTTATCATCCTACTTTTCTTTTCATTTAGATTTTGTCCATTTTATAAAACTGTTGGCATGATGAAAAATATTATTGCATTCTATGATCAAGCTAGACATGCTGTTGAAGTAACTGCTCAATCTGATCGTCGTGTTACATGGGCATTGATACGTGAAGCTATGGGTCAAACAATTTATAAAATTTCTAGTATGAAATTTAAAGATCCTACAGCTGATGGAAAGGTAAACAATTTCAAATGGAAAGATTTTTTTCTTTTTTTGTTGTTGAAATAAATCTCACTTTCATGAATGACCGAAACGGTATGATTACTAAATGTTTTGTCCATAAATAACATCTAGTTATGGGACTATTCAACAGTCCCCATGCACCACCAGCCCATCAGAAATGAAACCCGGGAATTTTAAGCCACGCGGTGACCGCTTCACTTCTGGACGACTAACCCGGCATTCTGGTTTTTAATAGTAATCTAACTAAGATCAATGGATGATGTTATCTGTGAAAATTTGACAATCTCAACAAACCTGCCATAGCAACAATTGGCAGTTGAGTTAGACAAACTCGTTAAGTAATAATCATTAGATATAATTGATATATAATTCAATAAACTAGAATGTAACATTCTTTTTCCTGGATCTCTGTCAATCAAGCATCTAGATATAATTAGACTACTCTTTTTTGCTGGTGTGAACAGGGAAGGAGTAAAGATATATATATATTCGTCAATTTGATGTTTCAGAGTACATACTTACACCCTCGCGGAACATAGGCCACCGACCAGCAATCTCTGACCTAGTCTTTGCTGTCCTTTCCAGTTGTTTTCAAATGCGATTCATTCTTTTTGTGTCTTCTTCGAATTCTCAATGCAATGTGTTTTTTAGTCTGCATCTAAAGAATTCCTTGTCATAGCTTACTTCGTTATATAGTTTCATGATTTTCTCAATATGTATCTGTCACAATATACGGTCGCTTACTAATATCATCCGACAAAGCCACCAACCAAAATATCAGGTCCTATGACGTTATCCCTGAGCTAACTAGGGACATGCCAATTAGCACCATTAGCCTTGAGTCACTGCCTAGTCCTTATTGGTCCTCGATTCAGTAGCTTCCCTCCCTGCCTTGCCCATTGAGTTCAGAACACAGTAACCAGTCTTTACCATATGAATATTTTATTTCAAGAATATGTAATTTACATACAAACATACCTGACCACATCAAACCATAAAATGCAAAAAAAACAATTATATATGATCAAGCTGAAAAGTGGCTGCCAGTCGAGGAGACTTTAATTAATAAACTCACAACAAATTACGAATAGGAAACAGTATAACAGTAGTTACTGGGTCAGTCTAGTTAATTAATTATCATACAGTGAAAATACATGTATAATAATAATCCATAAATTAGTCTTTGGCGCTACCATTCTTTAAGTCTTAATTTAGATATCCTATCCAGAGTAAATCTCTCATATTTATTATTAACAAAACACACTACTTATATTCGATTTATTTATTTAAACATATAAATATTGGTACAAAGGGGCACCAGACATATATGCGCCACACAAATCTCATTTGATTTGTGTGAGGGCTGTGATACTGCCCAGGTGCCCAAACTGGAGCTGGTGGTTATCTTAAGGGGCCACACTCGGAGCCTTTGATCTAAAGATTTGATCCACAAGGCAGTGGAATATCGTGAGGAGATGCAGCCAGTGACCAAGGATTAGTTCATACACCATTTGTTCCCTCAGGATACTGGAATCCATGTGTACCATTGGTTTGGAATCAGGAGTTTCCGACTCCCCTAGGTAGACTTTTCGTGTCCACCAACCTGGTTAATGCTCTGGACATTCGTTTATATTCCATACTATTGATGAAGTACATTTATTATTTTGCATTCTTATTGTTACTTTATTTAATCGTTGTTTGGTTTTTTTTTCATAGGAGAAAATTCTACGAGACTATGATGAATTATATGAAGAAATATCATCTGGTTTTAGAAATCTAGAAGATTTATAGATGAAAATATCTAATTACTTTTTCATTTATATATCAACGTTTATTTATTTATTTACTCTTGAAATTATCTAATTATCGACATATTCTCATCTTCTCTTTCCTTCTTTCTATTCATGTTCCTTGTTTCTAAGTTACAAAAGTTCCCCACTTACTGTCGCTGTTCTTCTCCACTATCATGGTCGTTTACTCCTTGATCTTATAGTCGTTTTTTTTTCTTTTTGCTTGTCTTTCTTTTACAATATCTCGTTATTTTATTATTTATTCACGGAAATTTTCTTGCCATTATAGTTACTTACTTATGCCTGATACCTCTCGTCGAGGAGCATAGGCCGCTCATCATCATTCTTCATCCAACTCTGTCCTGAGCCTTCCTTTCCAGTTCTTTTCAGTTGTTATTCATTCTTTTCATATCTGCTTCTATTTCCTGTCATTCCAGTTGCCTTCTTCTTTTATACCTGTTGTGGGAGTGAAGAATAGGTGTGATGGCGGTAATGATCATAATATGAGGGAGTAAAATGGATACGGTTAATATGTCAAACAGTACACAATATCACTTATATTAGTAGTAATAACAATTATATATTGTAATAATAATAATAATAGTAGTAGTAGTAGTAGTAGTAGTAATGTCAAGTTGACCAAATTTTATAATTCTTCCGTCTATCTCCCATTAAGAAAAACACACATGTAAACACTATGTGATGATTCCAATGCATAATAATATTTGTTATTCATCTACACATATATATATACAACAAATGCCCAATTGTTTTCATTCCTAAGTATCATAATTATTCTTATAATGAATATTCTTTATTCATACCATCCTGAATGTATTCCTATCCGGCTCTATCGGTTAAATAAGTATATATTCACATTTCCTTTCAAACTTGTTATCATTTCATGTTTTGTCCCTTTTTTTTCTTTATTACCACTATTGTTATACTACTTATTTACTTACTTACTTATTGTTGACAACTTTCAAATCATATCTATCTTCATGTTTCTTCTTTATCACTATTGTCTTCACACACTCACATTTCCTTTCAAACTTGTTATCATCCCATGTTTTGTCCCCTTTTTTTTCTTTATTACCACCATTGTTATACTACTTACTTACTTACTGTTGACAACTTTTTTGTCGATATTGTCTTCATCGTTGACTTTCTTTTTTTTATCATTTTTTTCTCGTTAATGTTGTTGATTTTCTGTTTGTTGTTGTTGTTGTTGCTGTGGTTGTTGTTGTTGTTGTTAGTATTATTTAAACATAATTAATTTGAAAATCACCAATCAACTTTACTATTATTACCAGTGATTACATCAATTTTATTGTTTAATCACCAATACAATAACAAAATAATTATGGTTTTTTGGTGTATAGTAGAACAATAACATATTCAATATATTTATACAATCATTTTCTTATTAAAAAGGGAAAAATAATTATATTGTTGGGTATTTTAAAGAATTTTGTATACTATCATTTTAACCTAGTAACTGTTTTGGTTAAAGCTTAAGACAAGTATCACTTTATTTATGTAGTTTAAGGTAATTTACGATTATGAATGATCTTCAATGGTTTTTGTTTAAGATATGAAACATTACTTACTTACGTACGCCTGTTACTCCCAATGGAGCATAGGACGCCGACTAGCATTCTCCAACACACTATGTCCTGGGCCTTCTTTTCTAGTTCTATCCAATTTTTGTTCATTCTTTTCATGTCTCCCTTCATTTCTCGACGCAATGTGTTCTTTGGTCTTTCTCTTCTCCTTTGGCCCTCAGGATTCCATGTGAGGGCTTGTCTTGTGACGTAATCGGGTGACTTCCTCAATGTGTGTTCTATCCACTTCCAGCGCTTCTTCTTGATTTCTTTCTCCGCTGAAATCTGGTGTGTTCTCTCCCACATTAGAATGTTGCTGATAGTGTGTAGCCATCTGATCTGAAGTATACTGTGTAGACAACTGTTGATAAACACCTGTATCTCCTGGATGATGGCTTTCGTAGTCTTCCAGGTTTCCGCTCTATACAGTAGAACTATCTTGACATTTGTATTGAGAATTCTGACTTTGGTGTTGGTTGACAATTGTTTATAAACAAAACATGACCTACACGAATTCAATTGATCGAAGGACTAATACACTACACTTTAATATTCATAATTCATGTATGAATAAATGAGAAAAATGATAGGATTTTTCGGTGATCTGTAATATTCTTAACAGAAGTCAAAATTATGATAGGACAACTCGGTTGACATATATGATCTTGAGGCAATGAAAGTATTTAGATGACAAAATTGCCAAGAATGACCAATGAAATAAGAAGCTTCAGTTATGAATATAAAAAGAAGGTTACCATTATCTTTTTACTTACTTAAGCCTGTTACTCCTAATGGAGCATAGGCCGCTGACCAGCATTCTCCAACCCAAAAATTAATGTAGATAATTTATAGTCTTCATAATATATTTAATATAATACTGGTAAATTATACTTTCATTACAGAATTGGAAAGTTTTACTGTTATGGTAGATATACGGTAGTGAATTTTATTTAGATGTTTACATTTATTAATATTCTCTAAGATAACTCTCATTAGATCTCCATTTGAAGTTCGTTAGTGATGGAATTACTCAAGATTACACATATACAAAACACTCCAGTGAATGAATACGTGTTTTTTGTAGGATTTCAGCATTTATAATACGTACATATTACCTTGAGGAAGTGAACTTTTCATTCGAAATGTTATCATTCATCTTTCTCTACTGTGCTTTGAGATATCTATCTTAACGTCTTTCTTTTATTCCTTCATACACATATGAAAAATTCTGTATCACAAGGGGGTTTTTGTGGAGGCTTTAGTAGTTTTATATAGTTAAGGTCATGAGTCAATTGAAGCTAGACCACTGTGGAAAACCTGGAAGCACTGGACGGTCGTTTCGTCCTATTATGGGACTCCTCAGCAATGCGCATCCACGATCCCGCCTCGCGGCCGTCAAGTGCTTCCAGGTTTTCCACGGTTGTCCAGCTTCAATTGACTCATGATCTTAACTATATGAAAAATTCTGATTTGTTTTCACATAAACAGGTTCAGCAAACTCTAATTATGACTTCATTCTGTAGTTGTGGAGTTCAACTAGGTCTGTTTTGAGATATCAACTCACTGAAGACAATAGTGGACGGTTGCTCAAACATCGTGGATTGGTTGAAGTTAGACATTAACACCGTTGGACGCCGGCTCTATAGGTTAAGCGCTCGTGCGCGAGACTGATAGGTCATGGCTTCGAATCTTACGAGGAGGGATCGTGATTGCGCACTGCTGATGAGTCGCACAATAGGACGAAACGGCTGTCCGATGCTTCCAGGTTTTCCATGTTGGTCCATCTTCAATTGACACATGATTTCAACTATTCTTATAGTTGTTTATCATAAATGATGAAAAATACTTAAAAAGTATCAAACTGAAGTCATTATCAATTAATAAGTTCAATGTCTAAACTATGTAAATGATGAATACATTAATATTATTACTACTACTATTAAGTATGATAATGAAAAAGTATAGTCACTTTATCCCTCTCTCTTCTCAGTCATGCATAAATAATGATTTATATATGTGTAAGTGATTCATTACTTACACAGCGATGTAAAACTGACTCCAAAGGGTTTAATTGAAATTTAAATTGTTATATGAATTTTTAATAAGTGTCACTTTGGTAGTATATTAAGTGTGTATAAGATGTAAATGAGAACGGCTTGGATGACCTTTCTTTTTTTTTATACAAAATAGGTTTCTTCAAAAAATACATTATATATAAATGTAAGGATTTGTAACCTAGGTAGGTAGTTGACACTAAAAATTCTAATCGATCAATCTGTTTTGTCATTCATGGTGTTATATCCTATTAAAGACATAAATACGGATAACTTCCAGGACCTAATAATGGACTATTATTCGGTGTATATATTCTTATTCTTTAACTATTGAGTAATTAGATTGTGTATATCTATATTCATTTTATTATAAGCTTCATTTTGATCTATGAATTATCACTGTATAGATCGGTGTCCCTAAATTACATTCAATTTATTGATTATTGTCTCCCACGTTCACAGTCACATTTTGGCTTGATCTTGTGCAAGCATTATTTTTCTACTTTATGGTGTGATGCCTTCTGTCTGTCTGGTAATATAAACAGAGTATGCTTGAACTAAATGATTTGCATAGCTGAAGCTGTAATTGGTGTTCTGGACTCAATTGGAAGGGGTAGGCGGACAAGGAACCAATAAGGATGCTAGACTGCTCATACCAGTTGAACGTTATTGATTTGGCACAGTATTGAGATCAGGAAAGTCGTATTCCGATTAGTAGATAAATCATGTGATAAAGAGCGAACCTTAAATAATAACGAATTAGCATGTGTCCTATATTTTTTTTAAAATTCATAACACATGGATCCTGTGAAAATTGTCTCGATGTTACTATTTTAGTCAAAAGTCTTTATAAAAGTTTAATAGAGGCCAGCAGTGGAATACAAGACACTCTTTTCATCCCATTTGAGACTGACCAGCTGAATGTATCCATACTTTAGTGTTAATTTTCGTACTAGGACTTAAATCCAGAATCCAACGTGTTATTCAATTAGCTATCGAGTACAGATAACCCACAGCATTATACCTGCATATGAGTCTGTTTACGCTTAATTTTGCTAAGTCCTTCGATTAACTTATTTAACAGACAGTGCCATTCGGTCAGTAACAATTTTTCTATATCTTTATTATTATTATTACTAAGTTTGTATGAGCATATATGCTTGATCTTATGTAACAGCCTATAGACATATTTCACTTAATAGCTTAAATATTAGCTGCTTAAATCGATCAATGATTCAATCGCTTGTCTGTTTATATGTAATTCCTAAATCGTTTTTTTATTTCATTTGCTCACATTCATCCGTATTTCTGTTTGTATTCGCTTTGTGTGCTTGTGGATTTTTTGATCTGCACTTTGTAATTATAAACTTTAGCCAACGTTTTTATATTGTCTTCTGAGATTCATGCACCATTTGGAGTTATCTAATGATTATTAGGTCGATCGATATACGAAGCTATCTCGAAGTAACTCTACTACAAGTTGGTAGGATATGTAATAGGTGATGGTTTTATTTGTAAGATTCGTTTTTCTCGTTGTTGATGTTAAGGACTAAATGTTTATAAATATCCTCTTATACTGAGATAAGATGGTGTTTGGAGGTGGTCAACAGGAAACCCTGGACCCGGGTGTCGTGCTACTTGGCACTCGTCAGCAAGGTGTACCTGTAATCTTGAGGGAACTGGTGCACCCTGACGGATTCGATCCCGTGTCACTCAGTTTCACAGTCAGAGACGGTACCACTGAGCTATTCGGGCCGCGACCGACCTCCTGTGGAACTGAGAAGTAATCACAATTGATTGATCACTGGGTGGTGATCAATGTCATGCATGACAAGTCCTTCTTAGTGCTGATCGGATGCTATCGATCAAGTTGCAATGTGGTCACTAGTCTAGGTGGCTCGACACTACGTGCACTATGTTGAGATAAGATGGTGGTTCGATGAGCACTAAGAAGGATTTGACACGCATGACATTGATCACCACCCAGTGATCAATCGATTGTGATCCTCCTATAATCGATGTCATGTGATAATGTGTAAGTTACGGAGCTATTACAAAGTTGGGGAGACTAGATAATTGTTCATCCGGAAACATTGTCCGATGAGCACATTATATGACAAGTAGACTGGAGTTTTAAAATATAATTCCACACATCCAATATTAATAGAAGTAAGTATTTTCGATTTAAAAGTCAAACTGAAGGTTTGTGTATATCATGGAAAATATCTTTGCCGTTTAACTCTTAAAAGTAGTTTCAATGCAATCTAGTGTCAACTAGAGAAGTAGAGAAGGCAAAGAATAACTGAATTTCTATTCAGATATTAAGTAGTTTGCAGGTAATCCTAGACCTAGGTTTCACACCATTTGACAATTTTCAGAAATAGAACCGACGTGTCTATTTTCAGTCCAAACCAACATTAACTAGTTTCTGATTATAAAATTTAACCATCGAGCTATTCGTGCAGTGGATATCTGTTTATCTAATAACAACACACTTCGTTGTATTCAAAGTCATTTGTCGGAAAGTATGGTGTTTGTTATAGAACATGAGACCTAAAATGACGAGTTGAACACAGTGTTCAGATTATTAGCGTACACTTAGAGAATTTGAAATTAATAGAAAACATCAATCTATTGTGGATGTGTGCTACCTATGTTCACATACATAAGTAGTATGTAACACCGGTCGGAATTTGAATGTCTGCGAGCAAAAGGTTGAGAAGATTGAAACGAAGAGAAGAGGGAAGGAAACTGTTCCCAATCAAAATAACAACAGGAATGAAAGAACAACGAGGCTTGTAATTAAGAATTCGAAGATGTGCAAGTGATGTATGATCTTTACATTTTACAAAACCATTGTATAACAGAGTATATATTTCGTAGAACTAAATCATTTAGGAATCCGTAAAGCTTTAAGACAATGATCAGTAACTTGGTTCAAAGGTACCATTATACAACATCTGCCTAATAGTAAACTAAATGTTGATATTTTCAAATTTCTCAAAATAATCAATACGTGAACAACTTCTAATTTACTACGTTACACTAAGACCTGATAGAAACCAAAGCGATATAGTTCATTCTAGTTGAACAATCACTTCTGATCATGTTTAAATATATATATAATCGAATAGAATGTAAGCTAATCTTCTGGCGAACTGACCTCTATCAAACATTGTTCAATCCGTGTTTTTTTCTTTTTAATGTTATTCAACTAAATACACAGAACACCAATCTAGTTTACAGTTATTCTTAAGTTGACATTAATGCGTACCTAACTATATTCAATGTATTGAGTACACAAAGAATAATTTAATTATTTAGCGGTCTATGAACTGATTTCAAGTATCCTGGTTTACTAATATGAGAGTGAACTTTCCTATCAACTTTGATTGACGCTTCAAATGACTGTAGTAATTCACTTCATTGGAAGATAAGCATATATATAAGTTATTTTCAGAATTTATCGTCAGCGGGATGATTAGACTACTATTTTCATATGATTTATGCAAATTTACAATGACAGTAACGAGTTTCTTAACCATATGGTCAAATCATTATTTAATATCAGAAGGGGTTTTTGTGGAGATTTTAGTAATTTTATAGTTGAAATCATGAGTCAGTTGATGATAGACCACCCTGGAAAACCTGGAAGCATTAGACGACCGTTCCGTCCTATCGTAGGACTCCTCAGTAGTGCGCATCCACGATCCTTAATCGCGAGATTCGGACCAAGGACCCATCAGTCTCGCGCGCGAGCGCTTAACCTCTAGACTACTGAACCGGCATCCAACAGTTAAGCGCTCGTGCGCGAGACTCATAGGACCTGGATTCTAATCTCGCAAGGAGGGATCGTGGATGCGCACTGCTGGTGAATCCCATGATAGGACGAAACGGCCGTCCAATGCTTCTAGGTTTTCCATAGTGGTCCAGTTTCAATTGACTCACTATCTCAACTATTAAAATCATTATTTGTTGAGAAACTCATTCGTACAAATCTATATCAATCTTCTTTTGATCCTGTTTAATTTAGTGGATAGTTTTCATCAATGAAGTTATCTAAGCTCAAAGATCATATGTGTTAATAAAACCATCAAAAGATATAGCAGTTTAAAAACTAGATATACAAATATCGTTATCTATTTGTCCCTTTGTAATCTAAGTATCTTTTAAAAAAAACTGTTTGCTAGGAAGATGATTTCTATGAGTGTTTAAGTGAAAGATACTAAGAAGAAAGTAGTATTCAATAAGTTTCATATTCTGCATTAGAACGGTAAAGTATTTCGCTGATCATACATGGCCGTCAAATGCCCTGGTACAGCCGAGAGTGGGTAGGGCTCGCCCTCTCTCTCGAAATGCTCTCACATGGACACGCTTATATAGCCTCTGTCAGGGAAGTCCTACTCACTGCCTTCTCGTGGCATTACTGTTGTTTACAAAATTGAGAGGACGAAAAGCGAGTGTCCGGTGCTTTAAACGGGTTAGTGGACACGGAAAGTCCATCTAGGGGAGTTGGAAAACACTGATTCAAAACCAATGGTGCACATGGGCTCCAGTATCCTGAAGGAGCAAATGGTGTATGAACCAGTCATAGGTTACCGCCTACCATGGAACTGCATCTCCTTACGTTGCTCCACTTGTCTTGTGGATCAGACCTTTAGATCACAGGCTCCGAGTGCGGCCCCTCAAGAAAGCCACCTACTTCGGTCTGGGCACCCAAGAAATATCATAGCTCTGACAAAAATAAATGAAATGACAATTTCTTTGTGTGGCACATATATATCTGGTGCCTCCTTGTACCAATATTTATGTGTTCGAATAAATAAAGATTATACATATGAATCATATCTCAATCTAATTTCAAACTTCGTATTCACTGTGTAGTAAAATTTATCGCTCAGGAATTTCATCACAAAATGTCTGATCATTGACATTAATGTTTAAACCTAGTCCTTATCCCTTAAAGTCACTAGCTATCATTAACAATATCTCACAATTTAACAAACGATTAAAATTTAAGCACAGTATCTCTTAACTATGAAAAGTAACGAATATGGATTATGTAACAATTTGATGTACTTTTAATAAATTCTGTGTACACAATGGATTTACGTATTTTACAATGTAAACATATGTATCTTCTTTTATATAGAGAGAAATTAGGTCATGTTCTAAATATATCTAATATTATCATAGTTGAAATCATGAGTCAATTGAAGCTAGACTACCATGGAAAACCTGGAAGCACTGGAAGGCCGTTTCATCCTATTGTGGGACTCCTCAGCAGTGAGCTTACAGGTTTTCGATGGTGGTCTAGCTTCAATTGACTCATGATTTCAACTATGAAAATACTAAATTCTCCACAAAACCCCCTCTGACATCTAATATTAGTTTCGAAACATTTAATCGTTCATAAACCAGATATCCCTCTAAGACCGATAGTAGACTCTACCAACACACCAACATATGCTTTGTCTAAACATCTAAGCAGCATATTAAAGCCACTACAACTTAAATTACATAATATGATTAAAGATACATATGACTTTAAATCAAAATATCGGAATTAATTATCGAGAAGAATGAAGTCATGGTAAGCTTTGATGTTGTCTCTTTATACACTAGTATTCCTATTGATAAATGCTTAGAATTCATTAGTGGTTTACTAGAGAATGACAATAGTCTTCCTGACAGATGTCCTTTAAGCATCAGTTTAATCATGAGATCGTTAAAACTCTGCTTAAATTCAACTCTATTCACCTTCAACGGAACGTTATACAGACGAACAAATGGTGTAGCAATGGGTTCTCCCGTGTCCTCGATCGTGGCCAATCTTTTTATGACACACATAGAAGCAAAGATTTTCTCCAACGAAATTAAACCACGAATTTGGCTCAGATATGTAGATGACACATTTGTAGTAATAATAAAGACGCATCTAAGATCGTTTTCAAAACGGATAAATACACTTTCATCTCACATCAAATTCACGAATGAGATTGAAAATGAACATGGTGAGCTACCTTTCTTAGATTGCTTAGTGAAAAGAGATGTAAATGAAGTTCTAAATCTTTCCATCTACTGAAAGCCCACACACTCGAATCGTTATATTAACTTCCATTCCACACATCCTTCTTAGTGCCAAGATCTCGTTAGCCTTAAATCGTTTTAGAAGAGCCAACAAGATCATCACTTCAGAAGAGGACAAACTAATAGAACAAAAGAATGTAATTAGCATCTTACAATTTAATAATTTTCCTATGAAGATTATTAGAAGTATATTAAAACAAGACAGTTTAGTACGTAATAATAATAATAACTCAAATGAAATGCCATGGATTGGTACTGCAGTTTTATCTTACCGTCATGGCACAACTGAAGAACTCCAAAGGATCTTGAAACAACACAGAATTAAAGTATATTACAAAACAACAAACACACTTCGAAATACATTAGTTTGATTAAAAGAAAAAATCCCATTCGCGTGTCTACACAGAACTGCGTCTACAAATTAGGCTGTGTCGATTGTGATGCCTTCTATATTGGAGAGTCATCTCGCGAAATCTTGACTCGAGCCAAAGAACATATTAGGTACATAAAGAAACCTTTTAATAATCCTTTAGAAGTGGATAGACTTCAAATTAAATCGGCACTAGCAGTTCATGCCATTTTCAACAATCATCAAATTTTATAGAGTTGAGATCATGAGTCAATTGAAGCTAGACCATCATGGAAAACCTGGAAGCACTGGTCGACCGTTTCATCCTATTATGAGACTCTTCAGCAGTGCGCATCTACGATCTCAACTATTAAAATTACTATAATATCAATAAAAACCCCTCTGATACATACTCTTTGTTTAATATATTAGAAAATCATTACTATTGTCCCATAGTTATAAACTTATAATTGATAAGAGAGTTTTAATCATAGTTATTTAAAATCGATAATATATACAATTCAATATGATTTATGGATTACACCAAATAATCGAAAATCAATAATATACTGTAATCGGAAGTGATGACGAAAGCAGAATAGGAACAATCTAAGGGTAGATCACCCTTAAAACATAAATTGAAAACATTTAAAAATATCCGAGTCTGGAATTCGATCATATACTTGAAAGCTTACATACTCGACATAACGATTTTTAGAGCGTTTTTAGTTGTCTAGGCGTTAAGACATTTATAACACTAGTTGTATTGTTCGTGATTGTCCATAAATAGAGTACTGTATATGAACAGCTAGCTCATGTTACATTAAAAGTTGTGATACAGTATGGAAAGGTCAATGAAACACGATAAATGAACTGATCTCAGGCGTCACGATGTTACGACATCAGATCAACTGAAGTAAATTAGTTGACGATATACAGAAAGACCTAAGGTGTCTTGATTCTGGATTTTCAATTTTTTCAGAAATATTTATGAATCTGACATGCCTTCTAGAAATTTAAGTTTATAAGGATATGAAATATGTTTATCAACCCATTAAACTCACAACCTCGCCAATGAGTCATCAACGAGTAAGATAATAACCCTCAATATGTTGTAACTAGTCCTGCCTCAAATATATTCAAAAAGATGGGTTAACTAGTAAATACCAAATCCTATGGCTAATGTACCTACTTACTTAATTACGCCTGTTACTCCCAATGGAGCATAGGCCACCGACCACAATTCTCCAACACACTCTATGGCTAGGCATTCCTTTCTAATTCTATCCAATTTTTGTTCATTCTTCTCATATCTGTCTCCGTTTCTCGGTGTAATGTGTTCGTTGGTTTTTCTCTTTACCTTTGGTCTTGAGGATTCCATGTGAGTGCTTGCCTTGTAACGCAGTTGGCTGCTTTCCTCAATGTGCATACTATCCACTTTCAGCGCTTCTTCCTGATTTCTTCCTCCGCTGAAATCTAATTTGTTCTCTCCCACAGTAGAATGTTGCTGATAGTGTCTGGTCAACGGATCCAACATTATTTTGCGTCAATAAACTGTTAATAAACACTTGTATCTTTCGGATAATGGCTTTCGTACTTCTCCACATCTCCGCCCCATACAGTAGAACAGTCTAGATATTTATATTAGAAATTCTGATCTTAGTGCTGGTTGACAATTGTTTCGACTTCCAGATGTTCTTTAGTTGTAAATATACTGCTCTTGCTTTGCCGATCCGTGTCTTCACATCTGCATCATAATCACCGTATTCATCAACGATGCTGCCCAGATATGTAAAGGTTTCCACATCCTCCAAAGCTTCTCCGCCAAGTGTAATTTGATTAGTGCATATTGTATTGTATCGGAGAGTCTTGCTTTTCCCTTTATTTATATTGAGACCTACTGCTGCTGAGGCTACTGTTACACTAGTCATCTTCTCCTGCATTTGTTGTTGCGTGTGTGCTAGAAGAGCCAGATCATCTGCGTGTATTACCTTTTCTTAAAAAACACTAACCAGCAAAGTGGCTAATACAGGCATTTTGATATTCAGTTTTTAAAACTGAACCATGGATAAGTAGTATAGGCAATGTCCAAACAAATATCCCGATGAAGCCAATGATGTTCCAACCTAAACTTGGGAACCAGAAACCTGATCATCTTAAGACAAACCCATCTACCCATCATTGTTATATATGATTGATTACTGTTTATTTCGTACAACCTAATAAAAGTCTATGATTCTTCATAATTATTTAGCTGATCCATCCAGCGATCAAAATCTTCAAACAATCTTAAACCCCATTGTTCAAGCACAGTTACATATCACGAATAGTATAAGACAAATGTAAATTATTAAGTAAATAACAAACAAATTAAAGATACTCCAAACATGAAACTGAAAAAGGTCTAACAATAAAGATGTGATCATCATCATCATCATCATTTTTGGAACAGTTCACTTCTATGCAAGAAGTTTCTCAGCTACATGACGTTCAATAAATGTTGGCGGTTTATCAATAAGTTTTTTGTCTTCAAATTTATGTGATTCCATTTCATTTGGATTGAAGTCATTTTCAGGTTGTTTACGATCCATACGTTGATGACGTAAGCTTAAACAATCATTCTCTATTTGTAGACTTTCTTCTTTTAATGTAATATCATCATTAATACGATTTAATTGTTTATGTAAAGCATTTAGTGCATGTCTAAAATAACAATTATAAATAAAAAAAGAAGTTTACTAAACGAAAACGATTTATTATTGTTTGTAAAAATGGAATCAAACACTCGTGCTTCATTCTATTTGGGATTCATCTGGTCAACGAACCTACATCTCATTAAGCAAAGATGAATAGTGGCTAGCAGTGAAATTCAGGATGCGCGTTTCGTCCTATTTGGGACTCGTCAGCTGGATGTACCTAAATCACACAGTTGGTGTTCGTTCTAAGACACGAACCCAGTAACGTTTGCTTCAAACGCCATCGCCTTATGTTCTTAGCTACTGAATCCAACAAGAGACTGATCATTTACAGTCCTAAAGAACTATGAGAAGACACAAGTAAACAACACTACCTCTCATTGTTCATATTCGCTATGGAACTTGAAGTCAGTACTTATCGTTTCAAGCATTACTGAGTTCAGTAAAAATTATATTATCACAACAGGTAATGACTTATTGAGCAACTATTATATTTATTATTATTATTATTCTTAAGGACTTTGGTTTCTCAATTTTTCGTATTTAGAAACTATAAGGATTCAGTTACAATGATAAGACAGGTATTATGCAATCAAATACAGATATCGAATATTTTTGATTGAAAAAATTTTGAGATAGTGGAGATTTGTAGCTCATGTGGGTGATTTTGATGGAGTTTTGTTCTTGAGCTGGATGGTTTGGTCCTGGAGCTTTCATCGTTCTTCTGAACGACATCATAAGCACAAACTTTGGGTAGAAGTGAAGTGTTTGAATTTCTCCACATGTGATTTAAACACTTTACTTCTACCCGAATTTTGTACTGATGATGTCGTTCAGAAGAACGATAAAGCTCCACGACCAAACCATCCAGCTCAGAGAACAAAACTCCATCAAAATTTTAAAAAATTGAATAACCATAATTTCAAAACATAAATTCGGATTATTATATTTAAAAATAAAAGTGACCAGTATTATATCTTAATGGGTAAATAAATGTAATTTATCTACCACAAATTCAACTGGCAAGTTAATGATTAAGGATACTCATGTGATATCGAATCGTTCCATCAATTTGATAAGTGTAAATGATATATTTCACGGTATGGACGTAGGTGCTTCTAGTAGTTTGTTATTTCCCCGGTTTGATGGTTTAATTCCAAACCTGTTTATAGTAATTATCAGTACAGTTGTGTGGGCTACTGATATCCACATAAGTAGTATATGGTGATGGTCGGGCATTGAATGTATTTCAGTAGAAGATCGATAAGGAGAAAACAGGGATAGCACGCAATTGGTACGAAAATGCATGAACAATTATAATGGGAGGACTATGGCCGGATATTTGCAGAAGAAACAGTCAAATTGAGACTGTTGATTGTTATTTTGCAAATTAACTGTTCACTATATGGTTCTCATATTTTCATGAGATATTCTGTAATGTTGCGCTAAAATTCATGCGATTGTCCCCACTAGTGTTCTTGTTCATTACAGTACTAAATCCCGATAGAAGACTGCCAAACACAGTGAATATGAATTAAAACTAGAAGTTGAATCCTACGACTTAGTTAACACAGAATCGATAAAGTAATTTACATATTAATGAGTTAAATTTAGCTAACCTTCTCTCTCAAACACATTTTTTATGAATAAAGAAGAATACAGTCTACCTATATAAATCGTTCTACAAAGTCAAATTACTGAGATCTGGAAACGAGCTTAAAACTAATAAATCATAGAAACATTAAGCTGAGTTCATAAAGTATAAGTGAATATTTAACACCCTTTTTTATTACCTTGCTTGACGTTGTTTCTCTAATAAAGCTTCATTTGTCACTTCAATTTGTCTTACTTCATCAGTTAAACCATATTGAACAGAATCACGACATAATTCAACACCTGGACGATAGGTTCGTCTTTCAAGTCTTGTTTGTGCAAGTTTTCTCATTGGTATTAGACCTTGAATAGCTTTTTCAAGTTGATCTAAATCGTTTTCCATTTCAGACATTTCATCTTCAATCTATAAATGATATAAATAGGATTATGACTAAAAGAGAGCTAATTTTATGCTTAACATATATTCATAGCACTAAGGACAATCAACCTACCAGCCATGTGTTTACTTATTTAATCAGTCAAATTCAATGTGTACATGTGTACATTGATCCAATTTACCATACTTCATTAAAACATTAAGGTCGAATTATCAGAGCAAATCCCGGATAGTAGAGGTAATAACAGTATTAGTGGTAATTGAAAAGACTAGGTTTCGAATATATGACCTAAGGAAATGGAAATTAGGAACTGAAATGACCAGAAAGAGAATAACTATCTTATGTCCAACAAGTAAAAAACTGATGATGAGCGGTGTCCAAGATCCAATATTAGTACATGACGTGCTACATGCTAACCCCTCCCCACCTAATTACTTGAGCGAGAACATAAGAGTGAAAAAGAAAGTATTTAAGGTTCAACATATGGAGAACGTATGAAAACTATTCTTTATACCTTTTTCTTAAAAACGGTTAAAATGCAGCAAAAAACAAGTTAACAGGAAAGTCTCTCAGCAAATAAGGAGTTGCAGTTGCTGGAGGTATAAGGCTTGAAAAGTCTGTGTATTCTAAAATAGTTCAAGCTAATTCTAAAACTACATGACCTTTTAAATCAAAACACTGAAAATGACAAGTGTGAATTAAAATTGAAACTCTACATTTACAAGAAGATAAAGAATGAATACGTCTGTGTCTCAGTGACTAATTATCAACAACCACTTAGACCCTCCAAACGAAGCTTACGATTATCACTCAAACTTCAACTATGAAGCTTATTACTGATGAACGGATTCGCTTTAACAGTCAAGTGCTTTATGAACTCATGTTATATTTCCAGCTTGTCATTCATACATTTATCATAATATACTGATATTCTAGATAGTATAATTCATCTTGGATGAATGACAACCGATTCAGTATATTTATCAATGAAATGCGACCTCAGAGACCGTTGAGAGAAATGTAACAATGTAAAGGATCTACTTAAATGTGTTTTGTGTGCTAGGGAATCTGCATTTACCAAGTTTCATAGAGAGTGATAATTCTTTTATCGCTCAATCATCATTCTATAATAGTTTAGACATCCAATAGAACGTTTATAAAAGTTAAATTTCTGTTAATATAAGAAATGATCTATTATGTAGTTAAGGTTAAATGAATTTCTATAGTTTGGCAACAAACTATAGTTTCATTTACTGAACTCTATATGGATCATCTTAAAATGCAAAGGCTAATGATACCGTCTTAAAATGCGATCAAGCTGTTAATTGTTGACTGTTTAAAACGTAGTGGTTCTCGAACAATGTTTTGGTGATCCAATAAAAATATCAGTTTTTACCTGTTTTTTTTGCCATTTTAATTCATCGAGCGCTTGTTCAAAATCATGTTTTCGTTGTCTTAGTGCAAATTCTGTTGCTTGCGCTTGAGCCTCTAAGTCATTCGATACTTGGCATAATGTTAGGTAGATCGCTTCACGTAATCGTTGTCCTGAGCGAATTTCCGTCTGAGCTCTCTGCCAGTTGTATCTTGTGAATTCTTCCCATTGTTGTGGTGTAGTTGTCCTTTATGTGAAATGTATATTAAAAATAACGTCACACGGTAATATAACTTTTAAGTATTATTCGACGCTTATGTTAAACAAGGTTCATCTAAAGAAAGATTTAAATTTAAATGACTAATATTAAAACACAGAGCTTTAACAATAGGGATTTCTCTAATCTCTTCACTTTATATACTGACCAAATAGAAAAGCGACTCGAGCACCTTAATCAAGAGGCAAGAAGTAAAGATGTAAAACATTAAATTATAAATTTTAAAGAAAAGGAACTAGTCATTTTGTAATGAGTGGGTGTGAGTTATCAAATTATGTCGGGTAGGATGCTCTACGGATTCGTTTAAGTGTTTGTCAGGTTTTCATTTTCGTGTTTGTGCTAATATCGTGTGATGATCTGAACTAATGCACACCAGTCCCAGCCCCTAAGCTGATAATGACTGGCTGATATTTGTGCCTACAAATGACCGTAACAAGTCA
Source organism: Schistosoma mansoni (assembly GCF_000237925.1). NCBI lineage: Eukaryota > Metazoa > Platyhelminthes > Trematoda > Strigeidida > Schistosomatidae > Schistosoma > Schistosoma mansoni. The sequence continues at coordinate 15,225,516 of NC_031500.1, read as the reverse complement.
TTTGTGCATTAAGATATGCAATAAAATATCCCAAAAAATAGTGAGCAAGACCTGAAAATTAAGCAAGGACGTTACAATATGTGTAATCGGTACACAAATTTGGATACAAAATAGATTCACATTGCACACAGTTACAAGTTAAACCGAGGTTTTCTAATACGCGGCATGTTTTAGGTTGTAGACATACTTGTCTAACAATGCTTAATGATTTTTGAGTCATTATCGCGCCAGGAATGTCTCTATATATCTGCCATACTATTTGCTTCTGTTCAGATACTTTTCGTAAGGAGTGCATGAAATAATAGGTGCAGTACACAAAATGAGGTTTAGGGCACTTTTGAGACAAATATAACATACCTTAGAATAGAATCGCAAAACATGCACTCGCATCACAGAAACTGCCTCAAATTATCCCCGTGAGATTGCTTATTACCTAGTACAGTTAGTATATATAAAGCATGTTACCGTTATATATTGCAAAAATTTAGATAAACTTCATTAAACTATTCCCATAAAATCCCAAATACTATAACTCTGTTGGGGTACACTTAGGTTTTTCGACATGAACTTTATAAAATGGACGCCTCATCAATAAATGACTCATTTTTGGCAATTTATTTTAACTATAAATTTGTTTATGAATATATAATCTCTTGATTATCTACTTTATTCTGCATGTTCCATGCTTATTTAGAAAGAAAGAATCCAGATATAATGTTTGTGTAAAATAACTATTGCTTTTTAACTTGCAACACTCTTTGCCTTAAGCAAACTATAATGCATATGCCTTTGTCTTTCACTTTACAGTCTTTGTGTGCTGGCCTACTTGTTAATATTACAGCGCATTTTAAACTGAGATAGGTACTACTAGTTTGTATAAAACATTCAATCCTACTACATCTATTCATCATATCAAGCACCTTAATTAGTGTTTGGACAATTGACAAGTCACAATGAAATAAACCGATGTGTTTTAAAAGCTTACTAACGGAAATATGAGCCTACAGTTACCCTTTTGGAATTCGCGTTGGGTTGGGCTTGAAAGAAACTCCTGGACAATTAGGTCTCAGTTTGTACTGTTCAATGTCGATGTCCATGGCAGCATGCTTATCCTGTAGATCAAGTAATACTTGCTGCCTAGCCTCTTTAAGAAGAATCATTCGTTCAAATGCCTCATCCACTTTCTGCTGAAGTTTTTTATTGGATTTATCAATCACCTCTTTTTCCTATAACTAATATGAGCACAAAACATCGAACTAACTTTCTTTAACTGAACTTCTGGTGCGTCCTCAATGTTGTCTATTCTTTTGCGTTTGTCCCTGAGTGTGAGACACTCTGTAACGCATTCTTTGGGTGTTATTATACTTCTCATTTGTTCTTCAACTGCTTCTTTCCCTAGATTGACCATCAATATTTCCGCATCCAATTGTGAGTGAGCTAATTCCAAAATATCTTTCAAGTCTTTTATGGCATCGATTCTGTCTGCAAGTCTTGTTGTGTTGTTAAATTCATCCCATTTAGTCTTAAGAGCAGCTGCTAGGCGTAAAGAACGTGTTTCTTGTCTGATTTGCTCTGACGCCTCTCGCTGACGTTGAGAATTGGCACTTAATGCGAAAGAGTTTGTAAACCAGTCAGGAGGTTGATATTTTATTCCCGGTTTAGCTAATGTCGACATTTAAGACAAATCAAATATTCGGGACTCTTTACTATAACAACACTGGCTAAAACAAACTATATACTTATGAAACCATAATTAGTAAATAAAAGTATGGGTTCAAAACTGTTCATAATGGTATGTGCAGATTTCTAAATTTTCATAATGTCAATAATTATTATACGGTTTAACACGTATTGTTATTCCATGTTACAGTAGTAACAATATTGTCATAGTCAGGAGTTCAATTTTTTTGGATTTCCAGGCTGATCTACGTATACTAAAGATAATACTAGGACCTGTATTTACTGCGTTTCAGCAATAAATCAAAGCGAGCTTGTTCAGTTCGAAGACGTTACTGATAAAAAGCGTTTGATAACGCTGTTGCCCATGATGTCTTTTAATAGTTAAGCCAAAAACATTTGGAAGGTAGCCAATGTGTCTAGAAGTTGACTGATTGTCATGATGGATTGGCAGTATGGTGTATCAAGAGAAGATGCATGACTGAGAAAATTCATCATAAATCTAATTAGGTCAGAATTAATGATTAGTTTTGTCCGTCTTTTGGATTTGTTTGCAGCCACAATTTAAAGACAGCCTATTATCGGTAACTTTTAATTCTTTCTAAGTGGACATCCAACTGATGGATTCAGTAACAAAAATGGGTATAATTTTAAAGTTTCTATGATCCCACTTGTGGAATAAGATGTAATTACTGGGGTAAGAATATTTAATATATTTTCAACCGAGAGGTAAGTATTGATGCTGCAAACAAAGGATGGGAGTGATTGCATCTAACGGACAGATTGTGGCAGATTATTCCAGAGTCTGAGAAATTTACTGATAGAGTAATTTATATATAGAGATGACTTAAAGTGTGTTTGTTACACTTAAGACAAGGAGTTATGGATGCTGTCTCTAGGAGTTTCTCCATGTTGAGTTACTTCACTGGATGCAAAGGATAGCTTATTAAATATTTTGAAGAAGATTAGATTTAGTTTGGGTCTCCTCTTCTATAAATAGTCCAGTCCAGGTTTATTACATCCCTGGTCATAATTCAAAGTATAGTCTGTCCCGAGAATGCAAAGTTTAGATCGTCTCTAGACGGATTCCAATATTAGTTTGTCTTTTAGAGGTTTATAGAGGTTAAAGAGGTTTCGAATCATGCAGCCCATAAGACTTTGGGACTTAGAGGTCTGTTTCGAGACCTGTCCTCTGAAGGACAATTTGTAGGAGTACTTGAGTCCACTACTGCATGTAACTTAGACAACTCCTCACCATGTATGGCAAGTTCTAGGTTGAGTGATGTGTTACGGAAGCACATCATTCTATATTTAGCTGTGCGAAGATCCAACTTCACTTTCAGAAATACTGGGTTACCTTGTCAAGACTCATACTGATACAATTCTGAATGGTGTTCAGTTCATGAGGAGAAAATGACTACACTACTTTAAGGTCATCTTCATGCAGAAGAAGTTTACACGTATAAAAGCAATAGCGACTTTCATTGATATAAACTTGAAGGAACTAAGGAACGTAGACAAATAGACACCTTAGAGTGGGGCAGCATCCGTCAAGAAGAAATCGGTTTTTACTAGTTGGTGTTAGTGACTGGGAAAAGAATTAAACCAAGCAAACAGAGAATTTTTGGCTTCGTGAGATGTCAGTTCACCCATGAAAAGCCAGTGGTTAACTATGTTGAAAGCTTTAAAAATACCAAAGTGTAGTGCTAGGACAACATATCCTCGTTTAGGTTGAGTAAAAACTAGACTGTGGAATCCAAAGTAGCAAGTCATACGTAATCGATTTTTAAAGAAGCCTCTTTGAGAATCATTGACAAGTCTTTTAGTGAGCAAATAATTTTTCATAATCAGAGAGATTACTGGAGTGAGATTTATGGGCTGATGGTTGTGATATATGTTGTTTTCTAACAGTCGTGGTAAGTGCCTGTCTCCAAGGTGAGAGCGGAAACAACTTCAGAAGGAATGACGGGATACCAAATCCAGCATAGTTGTAGAGAACGGATGATTTCCTCTGTAGTCTATGACCGCTTGAAACCGTAAAGTAGTTAATATATTTACAATTTTTCGTAAGTGGAAGAAATAGATTCGATTATATCGCTAGTCACACTAGACTTTTAAAACGATGCTATTTACATGCTAATTATTATTCGCAAAAGGCCACTGAAAAGGTTTGCAATTGTTTTGAAGTCGCTTATAAATGTGCCATATTACAGGATGCATGGTATCTCTGCATTTTAAGTTACTATAATAAGTAAAGGAGGATTATTTTACTACTTGTCAACTATTCTTAAGTGCCAGCAAATCCTCATTGATGGGTTTTTATCTATGGTTTTGTCTGATTTCGCTAAAAGTTATGTTTGTTTCTGCAAATGCCGCGAAATTGTTCGTCTTAAATTGATATTTCTGCAGTTGTCTTACTTCATTACCACACTTAGCTGGTGTAAATAATTCGTAAGATTCACTTGGGAAAGTTTTTAATTTGAGAAACTTAACAGTAAACACAGAGAATCGCAGTCAGCACGTTATTAGCCTTCATGTTAACTTCTTTTGTATGGAATTGTTATAATAGGGACAAATAAGGATAATACCAACTACTATCTTATTGTCACTACTTCCAAATTTACTACACGCCTATTTAGACATTGAGGTGGTATTTTTACAGAATATTAGATCGCGTATATTATCATACTCTGTTAGGGTACGAACTAACCGTTATCAGCAGTGCGTGTTAATTGTCTCTGTGAATTCGTCTTTATACGACTGAGAGCTATCGGTATTCTAGTTTATTCTGGAGTAAGTGAAATCTTCTATAATAGCCTTAGCATTGAAGTTTACAGCAGATGCATGTATAAATGCATTAACAATAAAATCATTCACATTATTCGAAAAACCGGGAGCTCTGTTTATGCATCCCAAGAGAAGACTATAATTCATGGTGTTGATTGATATCTAGATCAAGTAAACTACTCAAGACACTGTCTTTAACTTTATTAGTTGTTAGGGCATCCAAAGCATATATAAGACAACTACCACCTCTCCTAGTTTCTCTATTCCGGAGATAGATCCGGCAGTTCCGGATATCTAATTCTGAATCGGACACTGTGAGCGAGCAATACGTGTATATGACAAGTATGAAAGTAACCTTGTCTTGTAATGGTGTAGTTCTTCAGGCCGAATGTTTATTTGGAAACGAACGTGTATTGATAGGTGGTAAGTTTGAGACGAAGTATGGAGTGTCAAAGAACGGAGAACATCATTATCGATGTTATTTATTTTAGAGATGGCAGTTTTAATAACTTCCATCCGAGTGACTTAGTTAATTGCTCAGTGAATTCATCCAAATCCAGCATAGTTGTAGAGAACGGATGATTTCCTCTGTAGTCTATGACCGCTTGAAACCGTAAAGTAGTTAATATATTTACAATTTTTCGTAAGTGGAAGAAATAGATTCGATTATATCGCTAGTCACACCAGACTTTTGAAACATCCGTCCGTCGTCCATCCCAAAATGTTTCAGTAGTATTCAGTGACTTATGACTCTCAAAATGCTCTAATGTAAACTGTTCCATACTATTGATATCTTTCCTATTCGTTTGGTTAACTTCGTTAAACCACGACTTTGTTAATGGACCCTAAATGCGTCGAAGAAAGTTGAAAGTAATGTTTCTTGGCATGTGATGGCCCATTTTTATAGCGACTGATATAGCAATGCGTTGTATATGACTCTGTCTAAATAGTGTAAAGGCGGCGAACCTTAAACCTCAACGCATGTTAATTTGGAAATTTAAAAATATCTCCTGAATGATTTGTCTAAACGTAAAAACAGTTAAAAATTGTTAGGTTTAATATTTATGTTCATAAAAACATGATTGTTTGGGATCAGCAGAATACGAAGTAATTGATCCTTTCTCCAAGGAAAGCGTGAACACTAGCCATTATATTATTATCCAGGATATACGCATGACAGTTTGAAGTACCTGAATTATAGTACAAATTAGGAATCCCAGAAATAACGCAATGTAATCAAGAAGTAATAGGTGAGCACGGACGAATGTATTGTACTCAGAATTCGAAATCAAGCAGCCATCAGGTACAAAGGAATTATTAGCCCATACAAACATCACAATACGTCACTTCCGTGCATTTCATACAACAGGCAGCACATTCACATATCTATGTATGCACATTCGATCAAGATAAAGGGTCTGAAAGATAAGTGGATGTGCAAGTATTTATCTCCTGGAGTTAGACGTAAATGGTGTGACCGAATGTACATAAACTTACGCTGAATTCAAACCTTACTTTGTATAGAGATTTCGACTCAATCTTATTTGAGTAACGAGCCACCCTGTCTATGTGACACAATTAGCGAGCAAATAAATGTATGCCAGAATTACATCGTTAATTAAATGAAACAGATCACAGAAGTACAAAATATTGGCACACTACTGTTTGAGTCCATTCACGTTGATGATTTCAATAATGCGTGTCAGTAATTTATGACATGGGAAATATTTCACAAACAGTCCCACATAGAAAGATCAGTCCTCAAACATAGAAAAAACCTGGCTTGATTAATTGTTCTACCAAATCTCAATGATATTTCAATGGCCAGGACTGGAAGCATATACAGAAGAACAGCTACGACATAGTGCTTATGGGGTAGTAAGATGTAATCGGAAGCTCTTCCCTAAACTATATTTACATAAAGCAGACTTTGACAAATATCTCTATTAGCGATTGTGGAGTAGTTTTACGATTTGGTGTAATGTGAATTCTGAGTTTCGAGCAAGCGAGTGATGGGTAGAATGTATTGATAATGCTTAGAGAACTCTAAGTAATGCATGTCCTAACCGGTTTCTCTAAAGACGAAAATTCTAGAAACTTAAGATGCGACGAGGTTGATTTTTTCATCAGTTTGAACCTCCAGCATTTCTGTTAATTTGTTTTAGTCCTAGTAGTTATGAGATTAATAAAGTAGTCCACTGGTTTTCACTTTTAGTCACTATGTAGTATCAGGTAACAACAAAAGACTAAATAACACCATCTATGACATCCCGACAGGAATTACATAAGTCGAAAGAAAATGACCATAATTCAATCTTTTATGTCAACATAAGGAAGACTCAAAAAATTATAAACAAATATAATCTATATAAGCTCAATTTTGTCACGAACGAAAATTATTTGATCGACTTTGTACTTAATAGTTCTAGAAAAGCTCACTAAATATTTTTCGAAAATTCTTCGCTTCAACCACAATAAAACTAAGCAACATGAATAACTGTGGCCTAATAGGTGGTATGCGTGAAACTGAAAGAAGTTAGATTTTATACTCGAATCCATTGTTATCGTTTACTCATCGATTCATAGGAGCTAAGATGTACTGTTACCATGAGCATTTCATGTTACCAGTGCCATAAATAGGACCTTGAATTGCATTCAAATAACCATTTCATGATGCGTAATGAACGACACAGCGCTGGTATGGTGTTTACAATTTTAAAATATCTCTGACCTGCTCAATCACATTTTACGTTTAAATTCAGTCTATTCAATTCCAGATTTAGTAATAATCTAAACTAAACACTGGAGTGTTCAACACTCGAGGTCTGGATGTATTAAGATCTCGCCATCTTAAATGCTTCTACGATACCAAAATACGTGTTGACAACGTTTTGCAAATTTATAACTTACTATTTCTTGTTATAATACATTAATATATTCGAAACTGACATTTTTGTTGAGAATAAAGACTGGAATATTTTAATACATGAAGTTTATTCACAAAACAAAAAGATGATGAAAGTTTTCCGGTATTTTATTTCTTAAAAGGAAGAGATTCCTTCAGTTTGTCAGAGAATTTCTTATGTCATAAAAAATCATTATGTCTACCGTCTAGCGAATTGTTATACCCCGAGACGATTTACGAATGGTAACTTTTAAGAACTATTTATAGACCAATATGATACGTATATTTCCTATTGTATAGTTGTTAAGCAACTAAACTATTCATATTCATGTCCCTCTTATTATAAGCTTTATTTTGACCTATTAACTATTATTATACCATTTACCATTCTTGAATTATGCTGTGTCCATTAATTACTGTTCCCCCTATTCACATCCACAATTAGCTGAATCTTGTACCAATGTTATTTTCTATTTTATTGCAGGATGTGGTCAGTTAGATTGGTATATAAACCCAGTAAATTTGAGAATAATGATTCATATTGCAGAGGCTGTTATTGGTGTTCTGGACTTAACTGGCTGGGCTAGGCAGATGGCAGGACTAATAGGTACTCAAGACTGCTCATACGGTTTTCGTGTATTATTGCTCTGATCGATAATTCACTGCTCTCCAATTGATGGTTATATCACTCATATATCAAGCAGGGAACTTACGCACTCAATGGATATAACAACTGGGCATGCATATACGCAGGCAATCTATATAACACAAATGAAAGCTATTTCTTACAGACCAACTTCATAGGTATCAATAAAAAGTTTGAACTTGATAGTTTCAATTAATGGAATATTGAATAGAGAGTTAATAATAAATATATTTTTATTATAACTCAATGAGTAGAAAACTTGTATTTTTCACATTTTGCTGTGAAGAAGCGGCTTACATTAAGTCACGAAACGTCGAAAATACAGCTTTCTTTACATTTTTGACATGTAACAGAAAGTACATTTATTATTAGGTCATTCTAGTTCACTAAAGAAATACAGACTACATTGTAAGCAAAGATAGATAGTGGCTAGAAGTGGAATCCAGTTTGACACGCGTTTCGTCCTATTTGGGACTCGTCAGCTGGATGTACCTGCATCTCAAAACTGATGTTCACTCTGGGAATCGAACCCAGTACCAGTCCTAAACACCAATGAGAAGATTGAAACAAACAATACTAAATGAGTTTACAGATTACATTGTTATGATCCACATGAAATTGATAATCGGTAGCTGATGATTTTGCATAACATCACTCAGAATTGTTCTCAATGAAACATACTTTCATTCTTCATCCTCTCTTAGATTTGAAACTCTTGAAATCTTCACATACTTTTTTCCCCCTTTTTATTGCTAATATTTTTTTCTACTACTGATATAGTTACTGTCTTCCCTTAAGATTCATTCAGATGCTTTTTTTCGCTCTTTTAATAGAGTATGAATACTTGAACCAATATACTAATGTAACACTCTATACATTGTATATGACTGACTGATTAAAATAAGTAATTATTATGGTGTTCAATATTCCTACATCAAAAAATTGTACACATTTCGAATAGTGTAATAAATTTTTTATTAACTGAATTCCTTTCTTATTATTTTATCCAAGTTTTGAGTAGAAGAAGAAGAATGAGACAAACATAAGAAGAATAAATAACAAATGGATAAAATTAGAAAAGAAGCCTTAAGTTAAAGTGGGTTGGAGACTTCTGGTAGGTGACCTATGCTCCACTGATTGAGAGGGGGAGGGAACAGGCGTCAGTAAGTAAGTAAGTAAGTAAGGTAATTTTGTAGTGAGAATCTTGTTTATGATACAGAAATAAAAATTAAATAAATACACATGAAGATACATAGATGATTCTAGAAAATTAAATATAAAATATTCTCAAATTATATTATGTGTATATATATATATAGGATCATTTATTCACTTGAGTTAAATACTACTATTATTGAAGGAGTAGTATAAATATGATATATTACGCCGAGAAATAGAGACAGACATAAGAAGAATAAAGAAAAATTGGATAGAAGTAGAAATGAGTGCGCAAGACAGAGTGGGTTGGAGAATGCTGGTTGGTGGCCTATGCTCCATTGGGAGTAACAGGCGTAATTAAGTAATAACCATGATATTGACACAACGATTATTACTACTACTATTACTAATAATGTTAATAGTAATAATAATAGTAATAGTTATAATAATAGTAATAATAATAATAATAACAGTAATAGTAATAATAATCGTAATTGACAAGCAGAAAATAATAAATAAAAACTGATTTGAGAAAAAAAATATATAAAAAAATTTTTTATTGATTTCTATTTGATTCTCATTGTTTAATAAATGAACATGGAAAGAAATAAGGGAGTAAAAGATAACCCAATAAAATGGATATAATTCACTTACTTTGTTTATTATCTTTGTATATATATGTAAAGATTGTACTGGAATTTATTGATTTATTTTATTCTTACTAATATTATGATAATAAAATGGTACACAAAAAAGAAAAAAATAATAATTTACTATTTATAATGAGAAAAAAATAAACAAAAAAAGAAAAAAATAAATAAATAAATTGAATAATCATTATTTGTATCTGAACTCTTTTATACACTGGATACATCAAATGATATTCAATAAAAGAGATAAATAGTTGAAGTCATGAGTCAATTGAAGCTAAACCACCATGGAAAACCTGGAAGAATTGGACGGCCGTTTCGTCCTATGGTGGGACTCCTCAGCGGTGCGCATCCAAGATACCTCCTTGTTAGATTAAAAGCTAGAACCTATCAGTCTCGATTGCGAGCGAACTCTTAACCTTTAGGCCACTGAGCTGGCCGGTATCCAATGATGTTAATGTCTAACTTCAACCAATCCACAAAATTGAGTGACATATCCACCATTGTGTTCAGTGGGTTACTATCTCACAATAGACCTGGTTGAACACCATTGATCACTACTTCTCATTAGAACTCCAGAAAATACCTCATGGAGGCAGTCACTAGTGAGCATATGATCATTATCAGAAGGGAGTTGATAGAAAAAAAATATACTGAATTATTATTATGATACCTAATTTATTACTTTTTTAAATTCAGATAGAGAATTTTGTTTACTTACATGAAATTTATATTTATTTATCGTTAAAGAGTAAATTAATTTAAGACAAAATTTTGTCACAACAAAAAAGATGGATATTAGTTAATAGTGAAATCCAGGAAGCACGTAGCGTACTATTTAGGACTCGTTAGCTGTATGTACATTCATTATATAGTTGATGTTAATTTATAAGTAGTATATCAGTAATAAATGATATTTGAATGTCTAATTTTTGTGCTAAGGATGTATGGTAGTGAACTCCAACAAATAAATGAATAAACTAAATTCTGTTAGATAATTTTAATCATCAATCCTTTTACATATTCTCTTTTGAGAAAATATTTATGGTAAAATGTTACTACAAAAGATGACACTTTTCTACCGGTTTCTCGTTAGTACAAGAGTGTGAGAAAGAGGTATACATTATCTATGGTTAAATTCTAATGACCAAATACATGAAAGTTAAAATTTAATCCATTCTTTATAAATAAATCTAAATGATAGTTGGTGGTATTGTGGTGTGATATACTTATATCCATATAAGTAGTGTATGGTGATGGTCAGACATAGAATGTATTTTGGCAAAAGATCGATAAGGAAAGGACAGGAATGAAGCACAATCGCTATGAAAATGCATGAACAATAATAATCAGAGAAGACAGACTGATATTTACAGAAGGAACAGTCAAGATTGAGACAATTGATTGTTATTTTGCAAATTAACTGTTTACTGTAAGGTTATCAGAAATTAGTGAGATAGTCTGTAATTTGTGCTTTAATCCATTCGATTGTCTCCACTCGTGTTCTTGGTCACAACAGTATCACCTCCTCAAGTCTGAATCTATACACAAGTTCGTTAATACAGCGATCGATTATAGACTATATCATTTTAATTTTATATACATGGTACCAAGAGGTTTCGTTATATTATGCAATAAATTTGTAAAAGTTATACACTACAATTGTTAATTTAAACATGATTTCATCATAATTTTTCATTATCTAACTAAAGTAACCGTTTAAAACTAGTAGAAATCATTGAACAACTTTTTCATTTTACTTAGAAATATATTTTAAGTATTACAACTCTACCTGGTAGTAAAATGTACTGCCACTTTTTGGATTTCATAGGTATTAAAACATGGTTAGATCACTTGGTAATTATTTTAGTAGTTTACATTCTTCCACTCAATCTACATTTGATACACTGCAACCCTACTGAAGTAGAACTAAAGATGACTAGCTATCTTTCAATAAGCAAAGGTCACTTTAATCTTCACAATATTCTGTCCAACAATTCGTAAATTCTGAAGGGGGGTTTTGCGGAGATTTTAATAATTCTATATAGTTGAGATCATGAATCAATTGAAGTCGTCCAGTGCTTCCAGGTTTTTCATGGTGGTCTAACTTCAACTGATTCATGGTCTCAACTATATAAAATTAATAAATTCATTGATAATCTATTTTTGTTGTTTCAGAGTTTCTTTTATAGGGTAAACTGTTTCGTCAATATGTATTTTCACCTTACTAGACAGATAAAATAACATTTGGATTGTACCGATACTACTAGTCTAGTGAACATAGACACCGGTTGGGGACAAACGAATGTATTGAAGCACAACATTACAGGCTATCTCACTAATTTCTGATAACCTCACAGTAAACAGTTAATTTGCAAAATAACAATCAATTATCTCAATCTTGACTGTTCCTTCTGTAAATATCAGTCCGTCTTCTTTGATTATTATTGTTCATGCATTTTCGTACCGATTGCACTTCATTCCTGTTCTTTCCTTATCGGTCTTCTTCCAAAATACATTCTATGTGTGACCATCACCATACACTACTTATATGGATATAACTAAACCACACTACACTAGCCCTACCTTAATATGAGTAGTTTACAACTTGGAAAATTTATTTACAGTATTATGCAATAACATATAATAGAAAACCAAATAAGCATAACAAAACGTCTCATTCCTTTAAAAACAAGGTGAATATAATCAAGCATCTTCAGAAATAAGGGAAATGGATAATAGATATATAACAACAAAGGATTAACTTAGCGAACGAAGCACTATGCATGCAAAAAGAACCAATGCTAATAGTGAATTAAAATTATTTTTTTTATTTTTTTCATTTATCTATTTTTCATATTCATAAATAACTATTCACATAAAGGGCATACATAAGTATAAAGTAGTATTACATTAATTGACTAAATATAGATTGCCTACTACACAAGTAAATTGTTTATTGGAACAAAACACGATTTTAGTAATCTGTTCACCTGCAGAGGACTTTCTAACGGTATGATCGAGATGTTTGTAAATCACTGAGTTATAAAATGGATACGTCTTCTAATTGAACGGTAGATTCGGTTTCTTAGTTCTTCTAGTAACCCACCAGGCTAGATCTACACAGCGACTTGAACATGAGAGAAAAGGCGCGAAATATGAAAGACACGCTTTACTCTAAATGTTCGTTTATGTACAGAAAATCTAGGATTTTTAAAGTATTTTAGATGACCTTCAATTTTGGGAAAATTCTGGAACGTTACTAAACATTGTAGCAGTATAAGTAATCATTCAATCAGAAACTCGGCATGTGACTTTTCACTTCCCAGATATTTCTGGGAAAACCTCTAGTATTTGCTGATTGGATAAGATGTTTCTCAGTGTTTTCAGAGCCTTTATTGGCTTTTTTCGAGGATTTGTCTGGATTTCCTCAATAAAACTTAAATGTTCGTGAACTCATTTGACTTTTATAGTTCATTTGTATCGTAAGTTTTACGTTATACATTAGGATTTGAAACTGGAAGTGATGATTTTGAAACACAAGTTCCCTTACAATTTCAGATACACATTATTTACGTAAACTAAGAAATAGGAAATCAGGGTTCAGGATTTCCTATTCTAAACTTTCAACTATGTAACATCAATACATAGTACACACAATGTCTAGTCACTCAAACCAATTGCTACATTTTATATGGTTGAGATCATGAGTCAATTGAAGCTAAACCACCATGGAAAACCTAGTGTAGTTAGGTCTACTTATATCCATATAAGTAGTATATGGTGTTGATCAGACATAGATTGTATTTTGGGAGAAGACCGATAAGGAAAGAACTGAAATTATGTGCAATTGGTGGTAAAATGCATGAACAATGGAATTAGAGAAGATGGATCGATATTTACAGAAGGAACAGTGAAGATTGTGACAATTGCTTGTTAATTTGCAAATTAACTGTTTACTGTATGGTTATCAGAATTTAGTGTTTTGTTCACTACACTGGAAGCACTGGACGGCCATTTCGACCCCCTTCTGACAATTGCAACATTGTTAATTGGTTGTTAAAATTGAATCAATACTAAAAGACTAGACAGATATGGTATTTGTCACTACTTAGAGATCACTCAACCATAAGATGATATTCTGAAGTATATGACTTTGAAAAGTTTGCAAACTTCATAATACTCAATATAATATGGATACTTATAGATATTTTGCCTAACTTGGCCTAACACTTTGATATCATATATAAATCACAGATTTTTTTTCTAAACATTACTCCTGTATTAAAATGAATATACACTTTATTTCATAGATATTTAACATAGATGATATCAGTATTCAGTAGAAAGAATCAACATACAGAAGTCAAATTAGTTATTCCACTTTTAACTAGTCATAAGCTAATCATTCTATATTAAAGATTCTCCTATTTACAAACAATAAGTCTGTTCTCATTAAAAATTAATGACTTCCAAATGTCAGTTTTAGTGAGAAGTAGTGATCAGTGGTGTTCAACCAGGTCTATTGTGAGATAGTAACCCACTGAACACAATGGTGGATATGTCACTCAATTTTGTGGATTGGTTGAAGTTAGACATTAACATCATTGGATGCCGGCCAGCTCAGTGGCCCAAAGGTTAAGAGTTCGCTCGCAATCGAGACTGATAGGTTCTAGCTTTTAATCTAACAAGGAGGTATCTTGGATGCGCACCGCTGAGGAGTCCCACCATAGGACGAAACGGCCGTCCAATTCTTCCAGGTTTTCCACGGTGGTGTAGCTTCAATTGACTCATGATTTCAACTATGAAAACTTTCAAATATATCTTTCTTTTTCTAAAAAACAAACAAGCAAACAAACAATTACCATTCCAAAGAAAACAAGTATCATGCAATCATATCATTTATTAAGTATAACTACCACCAGAACAAAATAAGAATACGATTTTTCCATGCTAGACTACTGAAAGCATCTGCTTGTATTAGTTAATGGGGAAGTATTCAGATAATCACTACCTGGATTTTCCTGTTACATCCTCTTAACTTTGTTTATACAACATCATATTCATCATATTGTGTAATTTATTCTTTATCTAATTAAAAAAATAGATTGAATAGTCACTAAGATTAGTTTTTTTATACGAACTTTCGTCTAAATTAGAACGAATTACTTACTTACTTACTTACTTACTTACTTACTTACTTACTTACTTACTTACTTACTTACTTACTTACAATGGAGCATAGGCCACAGACCAGCATTCTCCAACCCACTCTGTCCTGGGCCTTCCTTTCTGGTTCTATCCAACATTTGTTGGTTCTTCTCATGTCTGTCTCTATTTCTCAGTGTAATATGTTTTTTGGTCTTCCCCTTCTCATTTGGTCTTCAGGATTCCATGTGAGGGCTTGTCCTGTGAAGCAGTTGGGTGATTTCCTCAACGTGTGTCCTATCCACTTCCAGCGTTTCTTCTTGATTTCTTCCTCCATTGCAATCTGGTTTGTTCTCTCTCACAGTATTTTGTTGCTGATAGTGTCTGGCCAACGGATCCGAAGTATATCGTGTAGATAACTGTTAATAAACACCTTTATCTTCTGGATGATGGCTTTCGTGATTCTCCAAGTTTCCGTCCCTTACAGTAGAACTATCTTGACATTCGTATTGAAAATTCAGATCTTGTTGTTGGTTGACAATTGTTTTGATTTCCAGATGTTCTTCAGTTGTAAATATGCTGCTTTTGCTTTGCCGATCCGCACCTCCACATCTGCATCAGATCCACCGTGTTCATAGATGATGGTGACAAGATATGTAAGGGTTTTTACATCCGTCAAAGCTTCTTCGTCAAGTATAATTCGATCGGTTCATGTTGTGTTGTGTCGGAGAATATTGCTATTCTCTTTGTGTATGTTCAGACCTACTACTGGTGAGGCTAATGCTACACTGGTTGTCTTGTCCTGCATTTGTTGTTGCGTGTTTGATAGAAGAGCCAGATCATCCGCGAAGTCTGAATCGTCCAGCTGCATCCTAGCTGCCCACTGTATCCCGTGCTTCCCTCCAGATGTTGACGTCTTCATGATCCAGTCGATCACCAGGAGAAAGAGGAATGGTGAGAGTTAGCAACCTTGCCTAACACCGGTCTTTGTCTCGAAGGACTCGGTGAGTTGTCCTTCATGAACGATTCGGCAGTTTAATCCATCATAGGAATTCCGTATGAGATTGACTATCTTCTCAGGCACGCCGTAGTGTCGAATAAGCTTCCATAGTATTGTCCTGTCCACGCTATCAAAACTTAGAACGAATAGTTTCATAGTATTTGGGCGCTTTTCTTGGAAAAACTTTGACCAGATTGTCCAGGTGGAACGTTGGACTTACTTCAAATTCATTCGCTAAGATTTTACAAATATATTATTCCTATTTAATGTCTTATATCAACTCGGCGCTCAAATACTATGAAACTATTAATTCTAATTTAGACGAAAGTTCTTATATATCATTCTGCAATCATATCAAATTATCGAAGATAATGTACAACTGGTATAACCACTGAATTTTTAATCTACACTGTTTAAATCATCATGTTCATCCAAGAACGTTACGAGTCCAGACTCCAGATAATTCACTACGTTCACTAAAAGCAGCTGTTACAGCTACAAGAGTATTTCTTAGGAAACGTATTCATAAACGTTTTAAGATATTTCCCTGAAAAAGCTTATACCAGATTACCAAGCCAAAAGTTGGCTTTACTCCAAATATTACATTATCTTACCTTTCTAAATATTCAATAATTTTTTCATGACCGAATTGTTTAGCATCTGATAATGGTGTATGTCCCCAACGATCAATTGGATTCAATTTGACACCACCAACTTCAATGAAAAATTTTACAGCATCTAATGAACCAGTACTAGCAGCTACATGAAGACCAGTACGTCCATCATAATCAATTGCATTGAAATCTACTCCATGAATAAAACATCTGGAAAAAAGGTTTTTAAAAAAAGGAAATATAACGGGTAGTAATTTGTTATTCCAAGAAAATTTATTAACGTTCTATTATTTTGAGGTTCGACTAATAATCTTAACATGAATAGAGTGGTTGAACTGTTTGAAGGTGTTTGATATTTTTACTTTTTGAATTTGGAAATATGGATTTAGGAGGTTTCAATTAAACGGCCTAAAGGCTATGGACTTGTCTGGAAACCTAAGGATTTTTGGTCCGGTCTTTACTATTATTATTAGCTCTCTTCAATATTATATTTTTGATACGATATAGAATTCTCAGAGCAAAGTATTTCAACAAGTTTCCGTTTCTTATTTTTTGGTCGACACTGACAGTAAATAGTGAGTGGTTCACAGTTAGACGTTAGTAGTTGAGTAATCGACATCTGAATAATGTACTTTCTTTTTCATGCATATTGCCAACAACCACGATGTCATTGATTGGACTCTTTTATAACTTTTACTGCGAAAGGTCGTGAACTTTTCACAAACGCACCTGAATAGGTTGTGTAGTGAGATTAACATAATGATACGTTGAAACAAACAAAAACAAACAACTTGTTGAAATATCCAGATGTCATGGACAGGTAACCCGAATGTTCAAGGAGGCCGACAAAATACGGTCTCGTGACTAAATACTAGAAAATCAAGCAATACCTTCGATTTGTAATATTATGATATTATAATAATAACATCTTGATTATTAAACTATTCATACTACAATATTCCAAATTCTTCATATCGTGATTAGTGTTAAGAATGTTAACACTAAATACGGATCAGGCGTTACCCAATGTACAAAATTCAATTTTCCTCTGAAATGAGTGTGTTTCTGTGCAAACACTAAAAGACAAGCTTTTAAAATTAGTAAAATAGTATGTTTATTCAAATTGATTGAGGCTAACTAATTCGATGTTAAGTATAATATCTTGCATAGTTGTTTGAATCACATAAATGTTCTTCTGAGTAATATGTAATTGCAAAGCTACAAAAAAGAGAAATAGTTTGCTGGAAAGTTTGGTGAATAAGAGATAAACAAACTGATATATTTTTCGGAGTATTTTTGATCATTAATTGTTAAATATCCAATTTTGAGATTTTGATTCAAAAATAATAATTTTAATAGGTGAGATCATGAATCAATTGAAGCTAGATCACCATGGAAAACCTGGAAGCACTGGACGGCCGTTTCGTCCTATTGTGGGACTCCTCAGTAATGCGCATCCAAGATACCGCCTTGTTAGATTTAAGCCAGAACCTATCAGTCTCGCTTGCGAGCGAACTCTTAACCTCTAGACCACTGAGCTGGCCGGTATCCAATGGTGTTAATGTCTAACTTCAACCGATCCACGAAATCGAGCGACACATCTACCATTGCCTTCAGTGAGTTACTTTCTCACAACAGACCTGGTTGAACTCCACTTGTCACTACTTCTCGCTAGAACTTCTGGAAATACATCTTGAGACCAGTCACTAGTGAGCATATGTTGATTAATGTCAGAAGCGGTTTTGTGGATATTATAGTAATTTTATTAGTTGATATCATGAATCAATTGGAGTTAAGCACTCGCGTGCGAAACTGATAGGTCCTGGGTTTGAATTTCGCAAGGCGATATCGTGGATGCGCACTACTGAGGAGTCTCACAATAGGATGAAACGGCCGTTCAGTGCCTCCAGGTTTCCCATGGTGGTCTAGCTTGAATTGATTCATGATCTCAACTTTTAAAGTCACAAAACCCCTTCCGACATTAATCAAATATATTCGGTTAACAGTTGCAAAAATATTATTCCATTATACCTACTCACTTTTACTTCAATGTTCAATACAAAAAGTAACATTCACTTTGTGGCGAATACGTTTACACATCACTTAATCTTAGTTAAAGCTGATTTCAAAGTAGTATACCTCTTCATCTTAAACGAATTTTGTCAATCAAATTGTATGTAGTATGATCAGCTTTTTATCAATAGTATAACCTATTTGGCACATAAGATACTTTCAACTGACTGCCAAGAAATCTTAGATTTTATTGAAAAGAAAAACATACTAATAAAACCAATCAAATTTACTCCCCAGAATATCTTGAACTTTGTATGGAATTTAAAATGTCAGCATGGATAACTTAAAACATATTTAAGGCTAAATAAACATTCAATAAAACCTAAATGTTTTAAAGTTTCTATGACCCTTTTCGTTGATGAACATGTTAGGACTAGAATAGTGAATACGCATTTGAGTAGTTCTTAAAATGACGAAGTAAACATAAAGAAATTAAAATGTAAATAACAGTTTTGTATGGCTTATAAGATTTTATTGAAAATTTAAAAGTTCTTAAGATTTGTGGACCACCGTGGAAAACCTGGAATGCCGTTTTGCCATATTGTGGTGTGGGCTACTGACATCCACATAAGTAGTATATGTTGAAGGTCAGACATAGAATGTATTTTGGGAGAAGATCGATGAAGAAGGAATAGGAATGAAGAGCGATCGGTACGAAAATGCATGAACAATGAAATCAGAGAAGATGCACTGTTATCTGCAGAAGAACAATTAAGATTGAGACAATTGATTGTTATTTTGCAAGTTCAGAAGGGGTTTTGTGGAGAATTTAGTATTTTCATAGTTGAAATCATGAGTCAATTGAAGATAGACCACCATCAAAAACCTGCAAGCACTGGAAGGCCGTTTCGTCCTATTATTGGACTCCTCAGCAGTCCGCATCCACGATACCGCCTTGCGAGATTCGGACCCAGGACCCACCAGTCTCGCACTAGAGCACTTAGCCGATAGACCACTAAGCCGGCATCCAACGGTGTTAATGTATAACTTCAACCAATCCACGGTTTTGAGCAACCGTTCACCACTTGTCTTCAGTGTGTTGATATCTCCACAACAGACTTGGTAGAACACCACTGGTCACTGCTTCCCACTGAATGTTAACTGTTTACTGTATGGTTATCAGAATTTAGTGAGATAGATCGTAATTTTATGCTTAAATACATTCGATTGTCCCCGACTAGTGTTCTTGTTCACTACAATACTATAGGACCCTAAACAGTACTCATCCACTGTCGTGCATGCGAGATTTGAACTCAGGACCTTCGGTCTCGCGCGCAAGCGCTTAACTTCTAGAACTATCTACATAAGGATTAATTATTTAAGTTACAAAGTAGTCTCAAAACCTATCTCTAACTCTCTAACTATAACGTTTTTCTTTTTGTTTAGTATAAATAAAAAATAATTCATTCATCATGTCAAAATTGTTAATCCAATTTTAATAGAAATACAAATACTGTATTCTGATTTGTTAAAAATGAGTTCAAGGTTGGCGGTGAAATTAAATTTTCCGGTAAATAAGTCTTGGCTCATTAATTTCACCTCAATAAATATAGATACATAATCATATATATTTTTGGCTTCAATAAGTATCATATCCAGCTGTTATTTACCATAACTATAGTAAACAAAGAAAAAAAATGACAGAATTTATTGAATATGCTGAATTCGTTCATTACATTGCTATTGCTTTATCTTCGGCAACATACAGACTAGAAAATATTTAATTACTTCCAATTACTGAATTAATGTTGAAAAATAAATCGTCAATCAATAACGAATATTCACTTGGTAGTGTTTGATTGTATATTCCCATTGTTGTTTAAGACTGCAGTTGATCAATCTCTTATTGGTATATGTGCATCTTGTACAGATTGCCTCGATATTCCTATAAGTTACAAGCTTTATGAGCAACGATGAATGGTGGATAGCAGTGGAATTTAAGAAGAACGTTTCGTACTATTTGGGACTCGTCAGCTGGATTTACATGCATCACACAGTTGATGTTTACTCCTACGCTCCAACCCATTACCGTTTACTCTAAACGCCATCGCGTTATTCACCCAGCTATTGAGTCCTGATAGCCATTTGCTTGTGCAATGGGGTGAAGTTTAAATTCACCTGGCATTGTTTGCTTGTATCTTTCCATTGTTGTTTAGGTCTACAATTGATTAATCTCTTATTGTCATATGTCCATCATGTGAGGATTATCTTGATATTATCTTAAGTATTAGTAATATTGAAAGTTTACATAAAAATGCTTCCTGTTTCCTTGATTTTAATTTACTTCAAATGTGAACTTTTAAAAAAATTAACTTCAATATTCTATTGTCAATTATCTACTGACCTTATATCCGTTTGATGCTTTGAAAAAAATTTGTTTAAATAACATAGGAATTATTCGTGTATTAATTTTTAAATTATCTACAAGGTCACTTGGAAAATATAAATAAATCCTTTTTGGCAAGTTGACTGATTTTTTTTTCTACTCATGAAATAATAAATACATAATGACTGTAAAGCGATCTGCTTGAATATATCTGGGCTACCTATTCCTGACATCCACAAGAAGTTATCTGTTTTTTTGTTTGTTTTTAACATATCATTATGTTAATTTCATTGCACAACCTATTCAGGTGCGTTTTGGAAAAGTTCACGACCTTTCGCTGTACACGTTACAAAAAAGCCCAATCAAAGACATCGTGGTTGTTGACAATATGCATGGAAAAGAATGTACATTATTCAGATGTCGATTCCTGAACTGCCAATTTCCAACTGATGATCACTCAATACTAATCTTTACGATTGACCAAGAAATAAGAAATAGAAATGTATTGGAATACTTTGTTCTGAGAATTCTATATTCTACCAAGACTATAATTTTTTAATAAAACTAATAGCAGTAATAGTAGAAGTAGTAGTAATATTTTTTTATAGAAAGACACACCTAATAAAACAGAAATAACGTTTAACGGTCAAGAAACCTTGAACAAATATTTCAAAAGACCCTTTCTGAGATTCGAACTCATGATACTGAATATCAAAATCGAAAATAGTTCTACTAAGTCTTATGGATAGATTTATTTTTTCGACAAAAACCAGGTACAATGAAATATAGATTCATGAGGTATGATCAATCAGCTTGTAAAGGATTAATTCCTCTACATTTGACTCGAGTAAATGAATAATGTCCCGTTAACTGAATATTTAACGCAGGTCGAGATGATTCAAAAGCCCGAATACCAGTTATAGAGATAGCAATAATTCGGAAGACTCTGTCCCCCACATTGTACTAGCATTCCATGCACCTAGATAAATGGTTGCTCTGTTTGTCAGAAGAGGCATCGACCTCGTGACTTCCGAAGGAACTCGGCTTTCACCATGAGGCGTCATAACTCTCCTAAATGAAGACCTTCTGAATCCCATGACAGAATTTAGATGGTTTTATAGTTTTTTTAGCGATTTAGTTTTCTACGGGATAGGGTCACTAACCCCGTGCCCGACCCTCCCCCTTTATTAGGGCTTGGGACCGGCAGTAGCCCTCGGAGGGGCTAATGGATTGTGGATAAATTATTGTTGTTAATCTTATTTATTTAATAAATGATGGATCATGTTTGATTTCACTGTATTCGCCATTTTAATTCTCATGTTAAACATAAAATACAGGCTCTTTACTACTGGACTTCTTCTTTAATGGTCAGAAAGATTTCAGTGATATTGTCGTGTGGGTTACTTATATCCACATAAGTAGTATATGACGATGGTCAAGCAGAGAATGTATTTCACTAGAAGATCAATAAGGAAAGAAGGAAAACGGAACGCAATTAGTATGAAAACGCATGAACAATAATAATCGGAGACTATGGACTGATATTTGCAGAAGGAACAGTCATGATTGAGACAATTCATTAAGAGTTTGCAAATTAACTGTTTACTGTATGGTTGTCAGATTTTACTGAGATATTCTGTAATTTTGTGCCTAGATACATTAGATTGTCCCCACCCGTGTTCTTATTCACTATAATAGTATTTATTTTTGTACATTTTATAAAAACGTTCATAGGTAAAAGTTCTCTATCAATGATAAATAATTTGGATAAAAATAAAGCCAGAAATTATTGATTAACTTACCTTCTTAGGGTTGATAAATCATTGTTACCAGCAGCAAATAATAATGTACTAACTGCATCTGTTCGATAAGAATCACGTGGTTTCCGTGGATCAATTTTTTTATCATAATGTAAATGACTTTCATAATGATGTAGTATGAATCTATGAACAAGTTCCTAGTTATATGAAAAAAGTTTTCAAAGAAAATCATAAATAGGTAAAGACAGAAAGGGAGAGAGAGGGGGGGATAGAAAGACAATGAATTACCATTATATTGCTACATCAGACTTCTGATATAATTTGTATACTATATAAGAACTTTCGTCTAAATTAGAATTAATAGTTTCACAGTACTTGGGCGCCGAGTTGATGTAAGACATTAAATAGGAATAATATATTTGTAAAATCTCAGCGAATGAATTTGAAGTAAATCCAACGTTTCGTCTGGCAATCTGGTCCAAGCTTTCTTTGAAAAAGCTTGGATCAGATATATATTATTATTCCTATTCAATTTTTATACTGTTTTGTAAATCCTCTGCGTAGTGGATTTGCACCCTACATGTGACATAACGTAGGACCGTAATTTAGACATATAAAAATTAAATCATTCATTTATTTATTCATATAATCATGTTCAAGCTATACTTTTCATATGAGTTGATGATACGACACAACTAATGAAACTGGAATATGTAGGGAACAGCCTTGGAACTTGTGTCTGAAGAGTATCGGTTACTATGTTAAACCCGAATAACTTATTCTAGCTTCTGAACAAACTAATCTATTTATACTTCTTGAGTTATATTTTGACCTTGTTAATTATCCGCTCTTTAACTGTAATTGTTTTATGTAAGCTTATGTGTGTTCATTACTTATCTTACTCATCACATGCCTTTAACTTATTTTTGCTCTGCTATAAATATCGATTCACGCTTGATTAAATGGAGTTAGTTCATACGCCTTGTACACTGCATGTCATTTCGTTTCGCTTCTCCAATCTGCTTTCTCTCTTCCTTCTTTGTTTCGTCTTCCTGAGTGCTTTGAGTGCTTGTTCAAATCAATGGGTGAATGAAATATACATATTAAAAATGCATTCTCGTTCCGCTATTCACCAACGTGAGTTAAGTCATCGGTAGATAACATACGAGGGTAGCCGATATGTTTATTTCAGTAACATTCATACGATCCAATTAGAGTCAGATATCGGGTCACTAAAAATGATCCTTCACAATTCAATTAAATAAAATAATTTATTAATAAACTTAATATCAAAAATAAATAATTAAATTTGTCCAATAAAGTTAATAAAGTGAGAAACTAAATAGATCTTAATAAAAATATATCAGATCAGAATAATAAAGTAAGTAGTAAATAAGTAGTATATTAACTAGAAATCCACTTTCATTGGTTACTAATCAATCATCTTACGAGAGATCAATCGCTAATCGAATAGCTCAATGGTAAATTCATAAACTGTGAAGCATATATTTATAATCTGAAGGGGTTTTGTGGAAGCAGGATCGTGGATACTCACTACTGAGGAGTCCTACAATAGGACGAAACGGCCGTCCAGTGCTTCCAGGTTTTCCATGGTGGTCTAGCTTCAACTGACTCATAATTTCGACTATTAAAATATTGAAATCTCCACAAAACCCCTTCTGATCACAATACTTTAGTATTAAACTTTGTTCTAACTGAACTAATAAACCCATACTCTAAGATTATAACTAGTATATAGACAATTTACTTGTTAAAAATGGGAAAAATAAGTAATTGTTCTATTTTTTTCTTATATTCCATTCTGTATCAGTCAATATTAATTTGCTTTTGAACATAGAAACTGTCCAAGAATACTAACCAACTTGAACATTCAACTCAACTATACAAACAAACGGTGAAAAATCAATTTTACCGGTAACACAATAAAAGAATCAATAATTTATGGAATATCAAAAACAAGGTTTAATTGATGATCACAGGAAGTAGAAAATGTAGTAAAATCACATTTAATTAACTCTTAATGTTCTTGAAATTCTGAATTCGGTTCATAGATATACAAACCATTCCATTCATAAATAATCAATATTTCCAGAATACTAATGGGGTTAAAAAAGTAATCAGAAGATAGTCTTTAAACTAGAACATATATAGTACGCTCATCATTGAAGCATATCTAAGGTCTTTTTTTAAAAAAAGATAATATTACCCATGAGGTTCTCGATCTATCAGAGACGACACTACTGAGATTATAGGTACAATCCTATCTGATGTACACTCACGAGTGTACTATGAAGAGAACTTACAAACTAATATGGAACAGTTATTACAGTTTTTATAGCAGTTCTCTAACACATGTCAGTTCGTGTTGAAAGGATGTGTTTCATAGAACTTGAAATACAATGAGAAAAGGATCTCCTATTATGGGACTCCTCAGCAGTGCACATCCACGACCTCGCCTCACGAGATTAGAACCCAGGACCTACCAGTTTCGCGCCAGAGCACTTAACCGATCAGTGGTCTATCAGTTAAGTGCTCTGGCCCGAGACTGGTTGGTCCTGGGTTCAAATCTCGTGAGGCGAGGTCGTGGATGCGCACTACTGAGGAGTCCCACAATAGGACGAAACGATCGTCCAGTGCTCCCAGGTTTTCCCTGGTGGTCTAGCTTCAATTGATTCACACTTTCAACTATGAAAAATACTAAATCTCCACAAAACCCCTTCTGATAATAATAAAATGACCTAACAATCCATTTCTACATATGACTTTAGTTTTAGACTGTGGGTAGCTAATCATTTTATAGCTTAACATAGGTCAAGGGTGATGAGCCCACCGAATGATTAACTCTACTTTGTAAATGATCTTGAAAAAGTATGAATATAGGGTGAAATATAATATGGATTGCTTCATGAACAAAGTAATCGATTCTTATTGTCTCCTCTTAAGTCATACTTTAAGAGACTCTTACATGTTATAATAAAGCATCATCCTTTATAATGTTTTCAACTAAAATCATCTTTCAAAGGTATATGTAGAAACTCCTAGGATTGATTTTCGGTTTTTTCCTAATTTTACTATTTAGTCAGTTGCTCAAATGGCCGGAATTTAAAAAACAAACATGAAAACTCAACTAAAATATCTTAATGAAATCGACATTGAATGGGTGAATAGTACTGACTTGACAGAATTGTATACCTCTGGCCGAATTCCCATGTCTATCAATTGGCGGTGACCAAACAGCTAAACCAAGTAAATTAGGCACGACTACCATGATTATACCGGATACACCAGATTTACACGGCAAACCAACCTTTTTAAGTAAATATGAAATGTTTATACATGTATTTGTGTAAAAGAAAGCAATGAATGATTAGAAAAAATATGGTTATCGTAAAATGATACTGTAATGTTATGTATTTAGTTATATTGTACAAATGCATCAATATAAACTCGTCAATATACAGATTGTTGACCTTCGGTTGAATAACTACTAAAGATCAAGAAGTATCGTCCAGCCATGGTATGGAAATGACGTTCTCATAACCTCTTCGGTGGCTGAACTAATGTCTTTCAAGTTTCGTGATAGTTTTATAAACATCAGATCCCTTACATTACTAACCTTAGTTAACTGTAGCTACGGTCAACCAGTAACTTCAAATTACAAAATAAGTTTTCAGTGAGACTATAACTTACGGACAACCTTTGAGCAATGCCAAAGTGATCTTGAGAAAATACATCAACCTGCTATGGTCTAAAGAAGGTTATAAATTAGTGTGAGATATCAGAATCAAAATTTAGAGTTAGAAGTTGAGGTTAGGAATTATAATTTCAGTTTTTATCACAAACTGACGTCAGCTATAATGCTAAAATGCTATTTAACCATTTAGATGAATCATTTCGCGCCAAAATCCAAGACTTGTTACCTTAAATCTGATTGGTTTGTCTATAAATTGTAGTCTCGCCAAATTTTCTTTTTAAAAAGATCACTGAAGTAATACTGAAGAAGAATTTTGTTCCAAGTACATCTTTTTATAGATTGCATGATTGATGAATGTTCCTGAGTTCTTCAAATAACAGTCAATGGTAATAATTACTGTTACTCTTGTCTAAGACAGCTTATTTATATTACTTACTTACTTACGCCTAATACTACCAATAAAGCATAGGCTGCCGACCAACATTCTCCAACCCACTCTGTCCTGGGCCTTCCTTATTTATATTATAGAGATAAAATGTTTCCTTTTAGTTGGAGATTTTTGTACAGACAATTGATTAGTTTCTATATATTTTTCTTTATAAACTGACAACAGTTAAAGAATCACTAAAGGTTAATAAATGTGATCCAATATCATTTTCTATCATAAGTTGATTAAGGTTTAAACTTGTAAGCCATTTGAATGTGACTTATCAATTTTAGAGGAATCATGCTTCAAGAGGAACCTGAAAGTCATGAGTTCAAGAATCATATGTAAAGTGTACATTGTTAAAGAGTTAAACAAAGTACAGGACAATATACGTTCGATCCTTCAGTTGGTGTTATTCCATTACAATAAACCAGTTTATTTATAATACAATTAAGTTAATAACAAAAATAGTTATTTAAATGGAAAATCTAATTTGCTTCCACTTTCTCTAATTACTATAGCAATTACTCTAGTAAATTCAAACCAAAAAAAGAGAGAACAATTTACCTTGAATGCAAATTGTCCTGAATAATCATACATTCCACATGAATGCATAACAGATAAAGTATCTCGTGCTGCAGCTGCACTTACTACAGTTTCATTTGTCAATGGATTAATACCACCATTTGCTAATGTTCCAGCCATAATTCCCGCGGATTCACAAGTTACTTCAATTGAACATATTTGAAAATAGAAATCCATTAATTCACGTAATTCAAAAGTTGGTGGGAAACATTTATTTTCACGCATATAATAGGCAATAGCAAAATTACGATCAGCTGTTTCACGTTCTGATAAAAATCTGAAAAATAATTAATAAATAAAATAATCAAAAGGGGTTTTGTGATTTCAGTATTTTCATAGATGAGAAGCATGAGTCAATTGAAGCTAGACCACCAAAGAAAACCTGGAAGCACTGAACGGCCGTGGATACGCACTGCTGAGGAGTCCCAAAATAGGACGAAACGGCCGTCCAGTGTTTCCAGTTTTTCCATGGTGGTCTAGCTTCAATTGACTCATGCTTTTAACTATGAAAATAAAATGATGAAAATAAAAATATTCCTTTTGATAAATTCGACTCAGATCCATAAATTAGTGATCCCAAAATATGAAGATGGTTCAAACAAATGGAATGATGTTTTTTGGCAATGCTACCATATGAGAATTCAAGGTGGTTTATAGAACAGCAACTCTCCAATAATCGATTTCGATTAAGGTTAAATTCTAGTCAAGCCCCTACTGAAAAGACAATGTTATTTGAACAGTAACAATTCGCATATCTCTTTGTACTATTATGATCATTATCATGTCTGTGTAAAAGTGTACGCTTGATCACATGATTGCCTAAGCACATATCTCTCTCTAGCTAAAATGTTAATATCTTGAATATCGCTCGATATATCATTCTCTTTCCTATCTATATATGTGATTGAATCCCTATTATTAGCCTTTACCTTGCCTAGCTGCGCATTAATTCGATTTGACTATAAATTCGTCTCTATATTCGCTTGCACACACACACACACATTAGCTTCTCTGCTTCGAATTCGCTCAATTTGCTTATAACTTTGTTGTCTCTGCTATCCGGCAATAAACTATTGTCTCCGCTTCTTATTGCCTTCTGATTTCAAACAGTGTTGAGATTTATACAAAAATGGTTATCAAGGTGATTGATTAACGATGGGTTTCACATACATGATATTGGTCGTTACTGAGTGACCAATTGATTTGACAGTGAAAATAAACAGATTTTCTCGTTCAGTTTTTTAGGGAGCGGTGGGATCGGCTCGTAAAACAGGTAAGGTGTTGTACTGAATAGCTTGTTTAGACTGTCTGATATCTATAACCTTCGGCTAATCAATGACACGTTAAATGTGAGATAACAGCCGAGAGAAATAATAAATGATAATTGGTCAAGAATGTACTATCCCACACTTCATCACCCAGTAGGCAGAATAAAGAACAACTCAGTAAGCAGATAGCTTATAATTATACAGCTCAAAGTTATGAATATTGAGTAAAATGCTGACCTTACATCAATGGAATTAAGAAAATACAATCTGGACATAACTGTATCGTAAGTGAAACAGAACTGAATAATAAGCCTGTAATAAGTTAACAATAACTTCAAAAAGGCGAAAGATACAACACTAGTTTATGCGTCAAACAAAACCTAGCAGGTAGAAGATTACACGAAAATAATGGTTTGAATATTTATTAATTATCCAATAAGAATATAAGTAAGAATATAAGTAATAACATCAGATAGGACTGTTTGAAAGACCACTTTCTCCCCATATTTATCCTGACATATCATCAATTTTGATGGAGTTTTGTTCTCTGAGATGGATGGTTTGGTCGTGGAACTTACATCGTCCTTCTGAACCACATCATCAGCACAAACTTGTGGTAGAAGTGCTGATGATGTCGTTCAGAAGGACGATAAAAGCTCCACGACCAAACGATTCAGCTCAGAGAAAAAAACTTCATCAAAATCACCCACCTGAGCTACAAATCTTCTCCACCATCTCACTATCATCAAGTGATTGTGAAGGAATAATCAAATTAAATAACCTCCACTCAATAACGTTAAAAGAATATTCAGAACTTGGTAACTCTGTGGATAATTAAGTAAATCTCACAAACTAAGAGCATATGAAAGTTTTGTTCATGTTCTAAATCCTTTTTCAGTGTAGAAAACAACAACCATCGATTCTCCTCAGTAACATGAATAAACTATTCGGCTGTAAAGTCGAAATTTCACTACTCTGATTATTTACTTTAATCCATATGAAATAGCCCATACTATTCATCTGTTCTCATTAATGAATTACCGACTGATTTATCTTCAAATTACTTGACTTTCTATTGGTCAACATATCCTGAAGGCATCCATTTATTTATTTATTTAAACACATAAATATTGGTATAAAGGGGCACCAGATATATATGTGAAACACAAATCTCATTTCATTTGTGTGGGGGCTGTGATACTGCCCACAGGCCCACACTGAAGCAGGTGGTTTTCTTAAGGGACCACACCCGGAGCCTTTGACAGACAGTTGAGCATCGTGAGAAGATGCAGTCCCATGGTAGCCGGTGACCAACTACTGATTCATACACTATATGTTCCCTTAGGATACTGGAGCCCATGTGCACCATTGATGAAGGCATCCATAGAAACATCTTTCAAAGCTGATCAATCACTAGTATACAGACAATTATTACTATACGTTCCATTATAAAAATAAAAATTAATACAAAAATATCAACTTACACAGCATTATTAAATCCCATTGGTAATCCAGCAGCCATTTGACTAAATTTATTTTCAACATATTTAAAACGTTCTGAAGGATTTAAATTTGGTTGTAGGATACTACAAATAGCTAATGCTCCAGAATTTATTAAGGGATTATGTGGTTTATCTATTTAATAAATAAATAAAAAATTAAATAAAGATTCGGACGAGAACCGGTGCTTTCAACTTGGTATGGTGGCTGGCAAATCAATATTCACTAGACGATAATTTTCAACAATGCATTAAATAAATTCAACTTAGTATTGTTTGTTCGAATCTTCCCATTGATGTTTTTAGGACTGCAACTGGTCAGTCTCTAATTGGCATATGTGCATACTGTGCGTATTGCCTCGATATAGCCTTATTTCACAAGCATTGTAAGCAGAGATGAATAGTGGCTAGCATTAAATATGTACCGATATACTAACAATCAAGATTACTTATGTGAAATTGGTTAGTAGAGAATGCTAAATAAAATATCTATCAAAGACTATTATGGCTATTCACAAAGTCAAATGTTTTCAGAGGATTGACATCAAACAGTCCGTCTCATCATAAACTGACGTTCTCTGTAAGAATTAAGAGCACAAAATAATTGTTTCATTATAAACTAGGACTGACTCGTTAATAATGCTCACCCACTGACGAACCTACACGGAATTAAACAAGAAGGAACTTGAAGTTTGATGATGGACATCATGGGCGAGACTATAATTTATGGTCGAACCAATCATGTATAAAATAACAGGTCCCGCATTTTCGCGCAGAATTTACTCATTCATTTGGATAAATGGAGCTTTGGCATTATAGCTGATGTCAGTTCGTGATGAAAACCCCTAAATATAATTTCTAACCTTAATCATTAACCATAAATCATAATTCTAGTTCTTCACACAGATTTATAACCCTCATTTTGTTCTTAGTTATTAGGTGGACACTCTCAAGGTCACTAGCGTCGCTCAAAAGTCGTCCATAAGTTATAGACTCGGAACATGATTTTTTTTACAGTATCAAGAGAAAAATAATTGTTTATTTAAAGAACAGATAGAATATGGCTAGCAATGATATGTAAAGCTAGCATTTTGTCATATTTGGAAATTATTAGCTTAATATACCTACTTCATAGTGTTGATAACGACATCATGACTCAAACCTAGTACCTTTTTACCTCAAACAACGTAAACGTTATCTACCATACCTACTGATGTAGTGAACAAGAACACGAGTGGAGACAATCGAATTTAATTAGGCACAACAATACAGAATATCTCATTAAAATATGAGAACCATATAGTGAACAGTTAATTCACAAAATAACAATCAGTTGTCTTCTGCAAGTATCCGTCCATAGTCTCCGATTATAATTGTTCATGCTATTCCGTACCGATTGTGTTCCGTTCCCAGTCTCTCTTTATCGATATTCTACTGAAATACATTCAATGCCCGACCATCACCATGCACTACTTATTATGTGTATATCAGTAACCTACACCACACTGAGTCTAAAAACCAATTAACTTGAACAAAGACCGTGAATTACTCTTCTTCTTTTCTTTTTCAATATAGTCATAAACTGATTTTTCTTCCTGATTTTAATATTTTTTCTTTTTTTTATAAATTAAGAATTCTATATTTTATCATATCAATGTCTATCATTTATTGATAAACTTCTCAAATGTAAATAATAGCCTATCCATGGAAACTAAATATGATTGGTTCATTTAAAAATATTATAAATCAAAATAGGATTATTGGTTAATTACATTAATAACTTTATAGTGTTTCTCATAAAGTAACCATTGCAAAAAAAATAAAATAAAGTAGGAAAGATTTTTATTGATTTTCATCCAGGTAGAAAAATTCTCTGAAAACAAAATCATTATTTTTTTAAAAAGGAAAAGAAACGGTACTTTTCATAGGTTATTATCAAGAATTGATATTAATTAAATAATTATTGAAAGTTAGAAAGTACCGGAGAGTCATAAGGCCCACAAATGCTCTGGTACGGCCGAGGGTGGGCAGAGTCCGCTCTCCCTCTCCAAATGCTCTCACATGGCCACGTACATACAACCGCTGACAGGGAAGTCCTACTCACTGCCTTCTCGTGGCATTACTGTTGTTTACGTAAAGCGAATGTCCGGCTCTTTAACGGGAACGGTTGACACGGAAAGTCCACCTAGAAGAGTTGGAAAACCCTGATTCCAAACCAATGGTGCACATGGGATCCAGTATCCTGAGGGAACAAATGATGTATGAATCAATTGTTGGTCACCGGCTACCATGGGACTGCATCTCCTTACGATGCTCCACTGCCTTGTGGATCAGACCTTTAGGTCAAAGGCTCCGGGTGTGGCTTCCTAAGAAAATCACCTGCTTCAGTTTAGGAACCTAGGTAGTATCACAGCCCTCACACAAATCAAATGAGATTTGTGTGGCGAATATATATCTGGTGCCCCTTTGTACCAATATTTGTGTGTTTAAATAAATAATAAATAAATTGGTAATAATATTAAACCTTTTATATGTACGATTTCGACATAGATACAGTTTGAAGCCTTTAGATATCATAATGAGAGCTTAATATTTAAACTGATTAATCAATATTCTCATAGTTGAAATCATGGGTCAATTGAAGATAGACCACCATGGAAAACCTGGAAGCACTGGACGGCCGTTTCGTCCTATTATGAGACTCCTCAGTAATGTACATCCACGATCACGCACCCGCAAGATTCGAACCCAGGATCTACCAGCCTCGCACCAGAGCACTTAACCGATAGACCACTGAGCCGGCATCCAACGGTGTTAATGTCTAACTCCAACCAATCCACGATTTTGAACAACCGTTCACCAATTGTCTTCAGTGAGTTGATATCTCACAACAGACGTGGTCGAACTCTACTGGTCAATCGACTGATGATTTCAACTATGAAAATATTGAAATCTCCACAAAACCCCCCTTCTGATTCATTTATTCTTAGTTTAGACAATTCAGTAACATTAAAAGTACAATATTAAATTGTTTAACAAATGTTTATATTAACTCAACTTAAATTATGAACTTACTTTTATGGTTTAAAGAAATTTGATTAAATGGTAATCCTGATGGTTCATAACCAACATATTGATGAACATACTGTGGACCTAAATCGGTCAAAGCTAAAGCATATGTAATTGGTTTGCTACTAGATTGTATTGTAAATGGAATAGTGCTGTCACCCATAGATAAACTATGGAAATTTAAAACAAAAAAGAAGAAATAAACACGAACAAGTATTAGAATTGAAACAATAAAATTAAAAAATATATACAACAATTCAGAATAATCCGAAGGGGGTTTTGTGATTTTATATAGTTGGGAGATATCAACTCACTGAAGACAATTGGTGAATGGTTGTTCAATTTCGTGGATTGGTTGGAGCTAGACATTAACACCATTGGATACCGGTTCAATGGTCTAGTGGTTAGGCGCTCTGGCGCAAGACTGGTAGGTCCTTGGTTTGAATCTAGCGAGGCGGGATTGTGGGCGCGCACTACTGAGGAGTCCCATAATATGACGAAACGGCCGTCCAGTGCTTCCAGGTTTTCTATGGTTGTCTATCTTCAATCGACTCATGATTTCAACTATCTAAAATTCTGAATAGATTGATTTTATAGATGGGAGTGTTTTTTAAGTGATTCCATTTGAATTCAAAGAAATCATTGTTTTAGTGAGCAAATAAACATGAACAAAAGAGAATAGGTCAAAACTAATGAAAATTTGTTTCATCAAGTTAAGAGATTCCCTAACAGTGATCGTTTACAATCACCTGAACATTGATTCATTTGACATTATGCAACTGTTAACTTTTGACGACCTCAGTTGTTTCGCGATTTAGTATGTGTGATCCCTATTCATTTCTATGAAAGCGTTAGTGTGATTTTTCTGATTTGGTTCACTTTATCGATAAAATGGTTTCCTAGTGAAAATGTTTCAGAATTCTGTCTAGAAGATAGTCGCAAAAAAACACATAATTAATGCTTATGTCAGTGACTGTGGAAAATTTGGTGTTTTACAAATTCGAATTGGCTACAGTTAAAGAACGTATGGAATTCAAAACAACTGTCGAACAACATCAATGTCATAATATTTAATACGAACGTCAGAACAGGTCTGGTGTGCGGAGCTGGAGAACTACCACAACCATCATCAAAAAAGTACCTTGAACAATTTACTTCACATCATCAATTCAAAATTTCTCAATGGAAACATGATCACCAATGAGGGGTAGACAATTTGGCATTAGTTTATTTTATATAATGTCCTTCAAATCCATCATCAAAACAGTACAAGTAATTATAAACAATTGTCTACGCAAAATACTCAATTTCCGTTGACCAGATACTATCAGCAACAGCCTACTGTGGTAAAGGACGAATCAACTTCCGACTGAAGAGGAAATTAGGAAAAGATGTTGGAAGTGGATAAGACATACATTGAGCAAATCACCAAACTGCATCACAAAGCAAATGCTAACTTGGAAACCTGTAGGGAAACAGAAAAGAGGAAAGCCAAAGTACACACTGTGTCGGGAATGAGAAGCAGACATGAAAAGTTTGAGTAGCAATTGGAAACAACTGAAAACAACTTCCCAGGATAGAGTTCGATGGAGAATGCTGGTGTGCGGTCTATTTCCTTCCACGAGGGTTAACAGGCGTGAGTAAGTAATTGGCTAATTAAAGAAAGATGTTGAGATAAGATGGTGGTTGGAAGTGGTCAACAGGAAACCCTGGATCCGGGTTTCGTGCTAGTTTGCACTCGCCAGCAAGGTGTATCTGTAATCGTCAGGGAACTGGTGCTTCATGACGGATTCAATCCCGTGTCACTCAGCTTCACAGTCAGAGACGTTACCACTGAGCTATTTGGGCCGCGACCGATCTCCTGTAGGACTGAGATGTAATCACAATTGATTGATCACTGGGTGGTGATCAATGTCATGCATGTCAAGTCCTTTTTAGTGCTGATCGCATGCTATCGATCAAGTTGCAATGTGGCTACTATTCTAGGTGGCTCGACACTGTGTGCACTATGTTGAGATAAGATGGCGGTCGGAGGTGGTCAACAGGAAACCCTGGACCCGGGTTCTCATATTTTAATGAGATATTCTGTAATCTTGTGCCTAAAATACATCCAATTGTCCCCACTCGTGTTTTTATTCACTACAGTAGTAGTAATAGCATTTGTAGTAGTAAATAATTACTATACCGCTAAACATTGTAAATCATCTGTTCAAACTTAAATGAGTTCACCATACTTACCGTTGTCCATCTACAGTACACAATGATAAACCCCAATAGTTTGGATTCATTTCTTTCAATTCTGGAATATAACTAGCTACTTGACCACTTTTATTTTCTTTGCATAAATTAAAAACTGTTTGAATTTCTTTTGTGAATGATTCAAAATCTGGTATACAAAAATCATTTGTCATAATACGTAATAACATATGAAGATTTTCTTTTGCTACACTAAAATAAGAAACATGGTGTAGATTAAGGGAAGTACTGAGAAGACATTATGTTCCCAACCTTATATCATCAAGAACATGTACTTACCGACTCATACAGGATATAATCCAGGACTACCGGATAATTGATAGTGAGAAAAATACTTTCAAACGATTGAGTAGGAATTCGGTGGCTCACATTTTCAAATCTAGCTACTATGATACAGTGTGATGATCAATAAATATTATCGTCAGGTTACTATATCAACCCTGACTTTTCTAACTTCGTATGTTATTTTATATCTGCTTAATTTGTTACAACTTCGAAAATATCTAATCTTATTTACAAATCTATTATACCCCGATAACAATAGTGAATGGTAACTTTGGGATCCATTTATGAACCAATATTATGCATATATTTATTATCGTATATTTGCTAAATAATTAAACTACTGATATTCATGTTCCTTTCATTGTGAGCTTTATTTTGACCCTTGGACTATTATTGTACGATTTACCATTCCTGAGTTATACCCAGTCTATTAATTACTGATCCCCACATTCACAGACACATTTGGATAACTCTTGTATAAATGTTATATTCTATTTTATTGGTACGATATGGTCAGTCTGTTTGGTATATAAACTCAGTATGTTTAAAATACAAGGATTCATACCGCAGAGGCTGTTATTGGTGTTCTGGACTTAACTGGCTGGGCTAGGCAGGTAGCGGGACCGATAAGCACTCTAGACTGCTCGTACGGTTTTGGTGTGCCACTG
The DNA here is from genome assembly GCF_000237925.1 of Schistosoma mansoni. Taxonomy (NCBI): domain Eukaryota; kingdom Metazoa; phylum Platyhelminthes; class Trematoda; order Strigeidida; family Schistosomatidae; genus Schistosoma; species Schistosoma mansoni. The sequence continues at coordinate 15,189,000 of NC_031500.1, read as the reverse complement.
TTCCGAGTGATAATTTGCTGCTCTCTGATTGGCGGTTTTATCACGTCATACATTAACTGGGCATCCATTCGGCCACAAGATATAACAAAATCTATGCATATTGAAACGATTCAATTTATTTTCGGTTTATTTCTACTTCATGTTCAATCATAGAAACTTTTGTTGAATTAGGCTAGGTGAAACAAATAAGTTTTAGCATACTTTGAAATCAACAAATACACATTTCAATGAACTAAATGACCAATTAATGGTAATTAATATATCAGTATGGGGTTGTGGATATTAGTGATCTCAATAAAAAAAATGTATTACCTATCTAATCGTTAGTTCTGATAGAATTCGGAGGACTATGTTACCAATTAGTCACCAATCCAAGTGGATAAATACTGCAATGTTTAGTAGTAATGAGCAAAAATCTCTAAATCTTGATTTAAGATGGATAACACATGTCATAAATGCAACCCGGTGCACTTTGAAAAGAACTAAGAAGTAAATGACATAACATTGATAGCTACACAGTGATTAATTAATGCACATATTTCAATACTACATAAAGTCTTTCACATAACAGTCTTCTATCGTGTGAATGGGACCCACGGGTTTGATCACCATCCAAAGTATGAGTCGCAGCAAAAATTTTGAATATACCGAGGAGTATTACTTAGCAAAATGTCCTCCACTTACCTATTACGATTAATATTATATCCTGAGGACAATGAACTATGAATTACGCCATACATATTCAGTTTATCACTCTCTGTATTCTTGATCAATATATTATCAAGGCTAAATACAAGGAACACATACACAATTAGATGTTTTGAAATTCCTCGAGAAATAAACTGTATTAGCATAATTCGTGTATGAGGGATATGCTAACGTAATATGTTTATCGTCAGAATTGGATAGTATGCGTCCAATACTTGTTGTCTAGATAAAATTAGTTCGTTACATAAAATATACTCAAACTAAACAAACTTCACATCAATGGGAAGATTCAAACAAACAATACTAAGTGAATTCAAAATTCACCCCAAAGCACAAGCAAGTGGCTATCAGGACTCAGTGGCCGAGTGGATAACGCGATGGCGTTTGAAGTGAAAGGTACTGGGTTCGAGTCTCAGAGTGAACATCAACTCTGAGATGCAGGTACATCCAGCTGACGAGTCCCAAATAGGATGAGAAAACAAAACAAAAATGTATCTGACAGGAAACAAAATTAGGAAAAACCAGCCAATCATTGCAACGTACATTCGAAATGTTTCTCTATCCAATGTTAATGATTTACTTTGTATAACATTTCGATTGATTTGATTACCTTGTAATTCATTTAATGATTTTGCAAATTTTGCTAATCTTGGATCATTTAATGATATACCAGCTTTATTCATTAACTATAAATGAAATGGAGAAAAGAATCAACGGTTAGAATGTTAATATAAAGTTTTATATAATTTTTTTTAAATAAAATGTGAAAGAACACATTTTTGTTCACAGGAGTAATGTAGTGTAGGCTACTTATGTTGATATAAGTAGTATATAATACCAATCAGAAGTAAAATGCCTGATAGCAGAAAGATGGGAAGATCGAATTAAAAAGAACGAGAAGAGAGAGTAATTGTTATTTCAGTGAAGAAAAGATGAAGTTTGAGAGGAATTGCAAATGTAGTATTCAACGTACAATTTTGACATTTTACAAAAGAACTCTGTAATTTTATATTAAGATTCATTCGTTTTTCCTCACGTGTGTATTATTATTTTTATTTAAGAACATAAATATTGATACAAAGGGGAACCAGATATATATGCGCCGCACAAATCTCATTTCATTTATGTGAGGGCTGTGATACTACCCAGGTGCCCAAACTGAAACAGGTGGTTTCCTCAGGGGGCCACACCCGGAGTCTTTGACCTAAAGACCTAATCCACCAGGCAGTGGAGCATCGTAAGGAGATGCAGTCTCATGGTGGCCGGTGACCAACGATTGATTTATACGTCGTTTGTTCCCTCAGGATACTGGAGACCATGTGTACCACCGGTTTGGGATCAGGGTTTTCCAACTCCCCTAAGTGGATTCTCCGTATCCAGCGACCCGGTTAAAGCGCCAGACATTCGCTTTTCGTCCTCTCAACCTTATAAACAACATACACGCCGCGAAAAGGCAGTGAGTAGGACTTCCTGTCAGCGGTTGTATGTACGTGGTCATGTGAGAGCATTTCGAGAGGGAGAGCGAACTCTCCCCACTCTCGGCCGTACCAGAGCATTTGAGGTCAGTTTATCAGTCAATGTTAAATATCATATAATTTCAATAGGTATTTAATTGACCAATGTAATAAGTCTAATTTTAAAGCGGAAATGTGCATGAATTTGTTGTTCATTTTATGGCTGTTAAAATAAATATAATGCATAACGAAGGTGAAAGAACTAATAAAGACTATTCAATATGAAATTAGTTTAAATTAATAATTACCATCATCTTTAGAACTATAGAGAACTAGTAACCATTAAACAGCTAATTTACTTTGCTAATTATACATATTCTGAATATTTTTCTAGTTTTACACTCTTCGGTAATGCATATCCGAAAATTCACTGGATTAAGGATCTAGTAGTATGGTGTGTGCTATTCCATGTCGACAGATATAAGTAGTATGTGACACCAATCGAAAGTAAAATGCCCAGAAGCAAAAGGTTGAGAAGATCAAGTAGAAGAAAGCGGGAACAGAGAGTGATTGGTATGTAAATAAAGGAACAATAAAGTCTGAGACAATTGATGGACGTATGGTATTCAAATTTTACCAAATAACTCTGTAATTTTATATTCGGATGCAATTGGTTGTCCCCACTTATGTTGTCGTTCACCATAATATTTCTATTTCTTACATCACATATTACTTCTAAACACTGGAGCCATTAATTCACTGAGGATTTGTTATGCCCGGAAAAGAATAATGAATGATAATTTTTCGGATCCGTTTATGGACCAATATGATATGTATATTTCCTATTGTATAATTTTTAAGTAACTAAACTATTCATATTCATATTTCTCTTATCATAAGCTTTATTTTGACCTATGAACTATTATTATACGATTTACCGTTCTTGAGTTATACCCAGTCTATTAATTACTGTTCGCCACATTCACAGCCACCTTTGGCTGAATCTTGTACAAATGTTATTTTCTTATTTTATGGTACGATATGGTCAGTCTGTTTGGTACATAAACCCAGTATGTTTAAAATATAATGATTCGTACCACAGAGACTGAGATTGGTGTTCTGAACTTAATTGGTTGAGCTAGGCAGAAAGCAGAACCGATAAGTACTGTACACTGTTCATAAGGGTTTCGTGTGTCATTGGTCCAATCGATAATTCACAACTCTCTAATTTGCGATATTATCACATTATACATTAACAGGGCATCCAGGCGGTCACAAGTTATAACAAAAATAAAAAAAACTAAACAAATTGAAGGATACGAATAAAATAAAGCTATAAAATTGCTAATCTTAAATAATATTTTTTTAAAAGGTAATTATGTTATATCTTGTCGCCTGCGTGCCCTGTTAATGTATAACGTGATAATACCGCAAATTAGAGAGTATTGAATTATCGATTGGACTAATGACACACGAAACCCTTATGAACAGTGTACAGTACTTATCGGTTCTGCTTTCTGCCTAGCTCAACCAGTTAAGATCAGAACATCAATCTCAGTCTCTGTGGTATGAATCATTATATTTTAAACATACTGGGTTTATATACCAAACAGGCAGACCACATCGTACCATAAAATAAGAAACAAAATTTGTACAAGATTCAGCCAAATGTGGCTGTGAATAAGGGAGATAGTAAATGATAGACAGGGCATAATTCAAGAATGGCTAATCGTATGATAATAATTTATAGATCAAAACAAAGCTCATAATAAGGAGTACATGAAGATGAATAATTTAGTTATTTAACAATTATACGATAAAAATATACGCATAGTATTGGTCCATAAATGGATCCCAAAGTTACCATTCACTATTCTTATCGGGACACAACAAATTACAAATCACTTTAATTATGAAATGATTCAATGGAATGTTGTATACTTTTTGAAAACAGTTAACTCAAACCAGTAACTTAATTAATAATACTTAAATGTTTATTCTATCGGTTTAGATATGTACCATTATTGTTGTGAATAGTTACCGACTTCCAGGTGAAATAGTCCAGAATCATTCACAATGTTATAGATACATTCACTGTTTATCTTCTGTTAGATTGTAAACTCCAAAAAGTTCTTATCTATTACTGTCTTGTTTCTTTACCTAATCTTTTCGAGTACTACTGATTCCGTTACTATTTCTATGGTCCTGAAATGTGTCTTGATGAATTTACCTCACTAATTCAATGTCCTGAAGTGAATTGAACCTAACCACATTTGTATTAAGTTATACTTTGCGTATTACTAACTGGCTATTAAAAATGATCTGAATGAGTTGACTATTTAAGACAAGAAATGTTGTCAATTGTTTTAGAAAGCAACTTCTTTAAATGATGCTGATGTCGGTAATGACAATTATGTTATTTTTAAATTCAACCCTTCAAACAACCGATTGTAATCATCATCTGATATGAATCAACTTCATTATTAAAAAGTCCTCTGTACCACATATCTTAATCAAACAATAAAAAAACAGTTTACATTGATTAGTGATCATTGTCATGTCTATCTAGTCCTTAAAGCTGAACAATTTTATTTTATCAAGTTGCCAAGTGGTCATTAGTTTAAGTAAGTTCACATCGTATACACCATGTTATTGAAGTATGAATTCTTATTTGTTACACCGTCTATTTCCTAGAGATGTATACTTTCGTAATGAGGGCTATGGACTAATCCTAACCTCCAGTAGGATACTTCAGATGACATTGTTTAAAATCAATAGTAGTATGACCTAACCTATCCCCCTCGAATATTCTATTGCTTATCATTTGTTTGTATATTGTTCAATATTTTTTATTACTAGTTTTTTTACAGAGCTCTTTAACGATATTCCATGTCTTCTATCGATACTGTCATTCATTTTATTCGTTCATTTTTTTTCATCTGGTTCATTCATTTCTTTTTTATACTACCGTTAGGTGTAATAAATTTAGTCTGTTCTCATTTGTATCATAGCTTAATTTGTTTATAGTTGATTACTAGACTTTCGTTTGATTCAAATTTTACAGTTATCTTCATACAATTGATAGAAAAGTTAAACTGTCAATTCAAAGTTATACAATTGTGGTGTGGATTACTTATATCCACATAAGTAGTATATGAGGATGGTCAGGCAGGGAATGTACTTCACTAGAAGATCGATAAGGAAAGAACGGAACCGGAGCGCAATTAGTATGAGAATGCATGAACAATAATGATCGGAGACTATGGGCTGATATTTGCAGAAGGAACAGTCAAGATTAAGATAATTCATTAATAGTTGAAATCATGAGTCAATTGAAGCTAGACCACCATGGAAAACTTGGAAGCACTGGACGGCCGTTTCGTCCTATTATGGGACTCCTCAGCAGTTCATTAATAGTTGGCAAATTAACTGTTTACTGTATGGTTGTTAGATTTTAGTGAGATATTCTGTAATTTTGTGCCCAATTACATTCCATTGTCCCAACTCCTGTTCTTGTTCATTATACAATAATGAGATTAGACTTACTTAACTTCATTAATAGACATTTGAACAGAGAATAATTATATGAATACATTATACAGTACAATATGCATTGATAATAATGCAACTTACTTCAATTAAATCATAAATATCAATCATTTCACTATCATCCTTTTTAACTAAATCGAATACGTAATCATAAACGCCCATTTGATAAGAATTTCTGTTAAAAGAAAACAAAAATGATTTAAATACTCAATGGAATAAAGTAATTAAATTTTTGTTATTTTAGTAATAAGAAGATGCATTTCAGAGTTGTTATTCACCCTGGGACTCGAACCCAGTACCGTTCGCTTCAAACGCCACCGCGTTATCCACTCGGCCACTGAGTCCTGATAGCCACCTGCTTGTGCAATGGGATGAAGTTTTAATTCACTTATTATTGTTTGTTTGAATCTTCTCATTGATGATGCAGGTACATCCAGCTGACGAGTCCCAAATAGGACGAAACGCGCGTCAAACTGGATTCCACTGCTAGCCACTATCCATCTTTACTTATAATGCTTGCGAATTAAGGCTTTATCGAGGCAAAACGCACAGTATGCACATATGGCAATAAGAGACTGACCATTTGCAGTCCTAAACATCAATGGGAAGATTCGAACAAACAATACTAAGTGAATTCAAAGTAAAATAATGTTATCATAAAGAGACTACTGCTTTTTCTGACCTAAAGAGCCCACAAATTTACATATTCAGTGTTATAAATAATCAAACACTATGTTTATTCCCGTATTTTGTAAAGTTGAATTCACAAAGGCTTTCTATATAGTGTCAGCCTGATGTAAAGACTGTTGAAAACAATTTTTTATCTTAATGATTTATGTCACTGTATACATGAGTATTTAAACTTGTACCATTGAAATCAATTTGCTGTTTTTGACATATAATAAATACATTGACAGTTGTACATTATACTATTCGTATTCTGCGCAATAATCATGATTCATCGATAGAAGTATGGAACTTAACTATTCCTGTTCTGCTCTGAAATATTGACTTTTGGTATTTTGTTGGTGAAAATGCACCAAAGATTCCTACCAGATTCTCATCAAAAAGCGGAAATACATGAAGAAGTTTTATTTTAACGAACATTGTCATGTTGATATGGTGATTAACTTTGAACACAATATTGTAGCATCCAATATAGCAGTTTTGCCATCTCAATCAAATATTCTTAGGAAAAACTTGGATAGTGAATATTTTTTATGTTATAGTTTATCCTATTTAATTTAGAAAAAAACTAGATTACTTGTCTTCCGCAATAGACACTATGGGTTCAAACCACTTAAATTGTATATTTTTTTAACTCGAGGTCCGTGAAATTGTGTATTTATGTACATTTGTTGACAGAAAGAAATCCAGTACTCTATAGCACTTATTATTTATCCTTTAACATAAGAAAAAATAACAATAATCAATTTTCACGCCTAGCTCATGTAAACTTTTGAAACTAATGGGATTATCCGTTAAAACCAAGTACGAATTAAATTCATTTAGTATTGTTTGTTTGAATCTTCCCATTGATGTGTTAGGACTGCGACTGGTCAGTCTCTCATTGGCATATGTGCATACTGTGCGTATTGCCTCGATATAGCCTTAATTCACAAGCATTATAAGTAAAGATGGATAGTGGCTAGCAGTGGAATCCAGTTTGACGCGCGTTTCGTCCTATTTGGGACTCGTCAGCTGGATGTACCTGTATCTCAGACTTGTTGATGTTCACTGTGGGACTCGAACCCAGAACTTTTCGATTCAAACGCCATCGCGTTATCCACTCGGCCACTGAGACCTGATAGCCAAGTACGAATTATTACATAAGCTACAGTGGTCTAATTAGCACAAGTGTGTGTCGGGACACCTACAACCATTATAGCGTTTATTATTCATAGATAAATAAATACAAATATAATTACAAATTTTAGTCTTCGGAGGACAAAAACTACTACTAATATGTGTCACATGAAAAAAGATATAATAGTTTCAACAACCTGACTGCAATTGTAAAATTTAAACGTTAGACATTGATTAGTGAACTACAATATGATATACAAATAAAATGAGTAAAAGAAATGTATTAAAGAAAACATGGACAACACAGTTTATTGAATAGTATTTTGTGCCCTTGTTTTACTCAAGACTCTTGACTTCGACTTGAATGATTTTAATACCTCAGTAATCGGGTCTCATTACATCAGGTAGCTGAACAATATATGTTTTTTTATTCGTAGTCTTATACAATATATGGCATTGATTTAATATTCACGTTTTTATAAACTGACGACTTTAGCTAGTATATGTTTCGTTCTACGGTACTCTATCAACGTGAATTACGAGCTGTTGATATGTGACATTACAAAAAGTGTTTGGTTATGACTAGTTTGATCTTCATTAATAAACAACACTCACCGTGTGAAATAATTGAGTTCAAACTATTATGTCTGGGAAAATGTCCGTTTCGTCCTTATTTGATTCAGTTTTATAAGTTGGTGGGCGATTCAAAGTGAATCACGATTGCCGAGATGCTGTCACATCCCGTCAGATTCTTTGACTACGTATTTATTTACTCGTGTTCTTTTCCCTCATCTAACCAACCTTTAGCATTTCTTGATTTCCTTTTAAAGTAGAATGAAAACGGATGGTAAGCTTAGTCTGATATAGCTTAACCTTCTCTAGGTTTATACATTTTTTAGAGCCAAAATATCATTGTTTTTTTCTATTTCGTAGGCTTTCCTAGGATGTTTACAATCTTAATTATGATATAGTATAATACTGATTACCACAAATTAGTGCAAAGCTAAATTTTTGACACTTAAGATAAGAATTCCAGGCTTGACACGAAAAGTTCCTTGAACAAAGTCAAAATGGACGAACCAGTCGACTATCGGTCCACACATCCACAATGAATAAATTATCTAAGAGTATAGGTTCTGTTTATATCTTTCCATATAACTATATCGACACTTTTTATAGCTCTGGTATTTTGATGCTTTTTTCGCAGCTACAAATTACAAAGATATGATTTACGCCTTATGGTGAAAACGAGACAATTATTGAAAATTAACTAACTGTATTTTATTTTTTCCGGTCGCTCCACATTCGATGTTTTTGTATTTAGAGGCTGCGGCATTCAAAATGTGTAAACTTCTTGTAGTTTTACATAAATGTATGGCCCGTTTTTCATTTATCCATGATTTTATATTTTCACAGTTTTTGCTCTGAAAAGATCAAATATCAGCTAGACAATAAAAAAATAGTTCATCTAGATTCTAGACAATTCTTCGGACATAAAAGGAGTTTAAAAATACAGAACAACCAAAAAATATATAAATACTGGCTCTTTAGCAGATGTTTCAGATGAACATGTTCACTACTTTACTCTAGAATTTAGTTATCCTAATTTGGTAGACTAATAACCAAATAAAATCTTGCTATTTGTCATCTTCGTAGGTAACTAATTATTATACCTGACTTGCTACTATAGTGTATGTTTTGGTTTTTCGCTACCTATAATATCTGTAGTGCTCAAAAACACTTGAAAGTAGAAAACACTATACAAACGTAGAAAAGTTCTTTTTATGTAACTGTAAGTACTGTCATGGGTTCCTCTGTATTTATGGGACTTTCTGGTTTAAAATGACTGAGTCCAAAGCTTATATACAGATTAGACCAAAGCTGATCAAGTAGGGTATTTAAGACTATTATATCATTTGGATTAAACACTTCATGGAGATCCTGCTTTCCACCATTTGATTAATTGGATTTATGACTCCACTGACAAATAAAAAGCCAAAAATGAGTGATATTTTCGTTACTCAGTATCTACCTTGTAAATATTTACCTGCTTAGTTCACATTTGCCACGATTCACTCACTTGAAATCACAACCATTTAAACGCCAGATGATATGAACTTGAACTAACACTTAGAACTACAGAGGTTTGAACAAACATGATATTCAGTCAAGTTCAACAGACTTAAGCTATGTTTAGTAATTAAGGCATGCTGATAAGCGAACCTTAATATAACCAAAGACTAACCTCAAATGTTAGTCTAAAACATAGCAAAGGTTAACTGATCTTAGGAAGCTCAATACAATAATTTGGATATTGAATGCATTAAGTATTGGAGATTACAAGGAGACGAAGACTGAATAATTACACCAGTTCCACCAATCATCTTGTACTAAAATTATGTAATATGTCATTAGAGATACTGTTCAACATGTTTCTTACGCAAAAGTAGGTCAGCCTGGAACCACGGAAAATCATTGAAATGGTTATATTTTCGCTTTACGCGCTCTATTTTGACTCACAAGGTCATTCAAAATAACTATGTATACAACAACGGTTATATCATCATGTTTCTCGAAGAAGTGTATGTGTATTACTGCACATCCATCAAACGTTGCAAAACTTAGCACCTGTTATGTTCGGGCTTGAGAAAATACAGAATTACTCAGTACTGCAATACTTGTAACTAAGTGCAATGTCCAAGATCTTAGTAACAACTTAGTAGACCAATAGATTTATCGCATTCGTCTATCGTTGTCTTAGTACGATTCTGGGTCCTTTGTGGCTTCAGATGAAAGGTAATTTGACCACTAGGCTGACTTAGTTCTGAAGTTTCGGTAATCAGCTTTGAATTTGTATTTCTTGTAACCTGGATGGATGGGTTTGTCTCAGGACAGTAGAGTTTCTTGGAGCAGAAGTTATAACATTAAAGGTCAAAAAGTCAGTTGGTTGAAATGAGGAGCGTGTCGGAATAAGTGGCATCTAGAAGAACGAAGACTATACAATTATTAGACAAAACTGGTCAGTTGAGTATTTCCGCTAGCAAAAGAAACGAATATAAATGTCAGATTGACGGGTAAATGGAAAGTAAGAGTAACGAAATGGGAGTGGGTCACTGGTATAAGACGATAGTAGTGATAGGTTGAGAGATAGCTAGTTCAGGAGGGACGTTTTAATCCACCGATGAGTAAGTAGTTGTCAAGCCTCTATGCTATTCACTGGCAGGACAGTGGTTACTTTGGCCAGGAGAGAATGTTAGATGAAACCAACACTTTCCCAGAGGAACTGCGACTGTACACGATGTATGCTGTATTTAGTGACAGGAGTGAAACCTATGATTCATTCTAAAAGTGAATGTGGTGACTTCCAGAAAAAACATAGCTTTTCAAGTGACCAACAGTTAACCATCATTAATCTAAATCCTACTAATATTATGCAACTGTAATGAAGGCTGTTGATCACTTCCAGTTTACTTCGCTTTAATTGTTTGTACAGAGACAATCAATCAAATTGTAGTTAATCTGAGATATTTGAGCAAACGTGCACTTATACTCATATGGACTCCTCATATGCCAGCTTAACGGTCTGACATGATCCTTTTGCCTTGAAGATTTCAAGCTAGGGCTCAAGTTGAGGTTTAGTATGATTTCCGCGGTGTGGCATTCATAATTTCCTCTTTATCTGAGGGATGGCTTTTTTCCTAATCACAGTAGTTTGTTATAAATTGTAAGAATATGTCTCTAGCTTTTCCAGTCTTTGCTTTCCCATCTGCATCAAATCTCCTCTGTTTATCGATGATGTTGTCTGGGTACGTGGGCACATCAGCCTCTTCTAGAGTTCGAACTGAATTTGAGACTGATAAGTTTACAGTTATTTTCCTAAACTTCATGTTCTCCAAGTAGTTAGCCTTGTACTTAATACACTGATCACACGATATATTTGTATATCACCTTGAAATTGTGAGGTTGGTCCCCCATCTAGCCATCACCACTCATTCCCTAGAATATAGGCACAAATCCTTCGGACCATAATGTTTTCTGTAAAATCCTTCATGGATGTTTTGTGTATGAAAATCTCATCACATACACACTTTTGTGAGTTACTATTCTTGATTCCTTAAGATGAACATTTTGTTGATATTTTGATTCCGAATGAGGTGGAACTTTTCGTATCTTCGTTGTCTTTTTTCTTTTGTTTTCATTGAATTTTCATGTTTTCCGTTAACTACGACTATGTTGTTTTAGTCAATATTTATTTATAGTGGATGCCGTATTGATTCACTCTCCTTTATGATTGTGTTGCTTGGACTGACTGGAATCGTGAAATTATGTTTGCGAATTGAAACACTCTTCTAGTATTGGAAACATTGCGTGTTATAACAAAATCAAATATCACCTTTCGAACAATCTGTACGTGATCTATCCAGAAAAAAAGAGTAACATTCATGTGTTGATAGGAACATTTGTTTGTTGCGCTTGATAATTCTCTTATATTCGTTATCAACTTATTGTAGTTCAGATTTGACTATTGATCGAACAATTATTGCTGAACAACTGGATTGTACTGTTTGTTAAGGAAATGACGTATGTTTCAGTCTATAACAAAATTTAGGACAGTCATTTACCCAATCACTTTGTTTTAGTTCCTACTACACGAAAGTATGTATCTAAACTAACCTGAGCAGTCACTCATCTCCGTCTATTCCCGCACAAAATATTGAGGAACAGTGAACTGCAAGCTTAAAATTGGTACACATATGGTATCGGTCCCTTAACACTCGATCTTTGAAGCTGAATATAAGATAACTAGGAAAATCAACATTCAACAAGTAGAGAAGGCCAGAGATGGTGAACGCGGAAACTGGTCGGTATCGCACGGCTAAGCTTTACAGACATGGTCATTATGTGAAAACCATACCTTTTCACATTAAATATGTTATCCCAATCGGAAATGTGTCCTTCAGAAGTACTCGTGTGGACAGTGAAATGTGACTTCTATATTAGCTGGTTGTTCACATCACTCCCAGCTAACCCGAGTAGGCCCCAATCATTCGGTAAAGTATATCTACGCTGAAGATCTAAATACTATACATCATACTGGTAATTGTCAAGTGGGACGAGTTAGTGTAGAGAGTGATGTGACTTTCACGTACAATCATATAGATTAGGTAGTCATCATGACAAATCTACAATTTTAGGATTAGGTTTATTATTGTAGTAACAAAGATAAATGTGCTGATGCTGAACTAGACCATAAATCTACACACTTAGATTCTGGCATATCAAGCACTAACCACATACAATCCACGCATTCTGATATTCGATGTTCATTTTCCATGTGGACAGCCAACTAGATCCTTGCTCAGCTCTGTCATACATTGAAGTCGTCAGTAAGGTCAGTATTGCTGCAAAGTTATATTGATACATGAAACGATAATCCTACTGCAGCTTTCATGGAAACCTCCTTTCCATCATGCAAATAATTACCTCCATTATCTTTTCTAAATACAAACCTTGATGTTAGTTCAATTCGGTGTTACTCACATTTTCCCTCAGATGATTGATGGGACTTTTCATGAATATACTCACATATAAATAAATTCCTGGTCATAACTTATCAACCTGTCAAAAGTGCCATTATTTTGGTAAGCAGCTTATAATCCTCGCCTTGTCCTTTAGCGCAAACGGTGTTATTACAGAGATTTATTGATAAGAATAGGCGCAAAAACAAAGTGTAACCATTACCTCATGTTCCTGTCTATGACATGTAGTTGATTAATGCAAGTTCACTGTCCCCCGCCTTGACGAGGATCGCTAAACTGTTACATGCTTCGTGAACTGACCGCTGGATGTCTAGGTTCGTGAAATGTCACCGGTCCCGTAAATGGATACCAGAGAAATACTCGCTGGAGAATTTAATTTAATTACGATTAGACCAAACTATCTATAACGTCCGCAACGACCAAAACATCGATATCCAGTTTGAAGGCAGAACTGATGGACCAATGTTTATTCGATTAGACCAAGCTACGTTCTTCTGTATAGCGTACGGAGAGCTTTTGAATGCGTCACATTAAATTATACCAAATCACAAGATGTGTTTACTTTAAGTGGTTCTAAGTTGGAGAGTGAGGGAATTACATCAAAAGTACAAAATACCCCAAATGGTACAGCCTGTGCTATACAGCTAAGGGTTTGCCTAACAAAAACTGACGTGCCAAGCAACAAACGGAATAATTAATAAACAAGACTTCGATACCTGTGAACCAATGAGAATATTATAAACGAGATGGGATCAAATATCTATCTTCAAGGATTCCAAGCACAGTCAAAGGTTAACAGTCATACACTAAGCCACGCTGTGACATTGAGGTGGGCAAACACGACCTTATGGCCAATGGTCTGGATGTATGGAACAGTAAATTTGAGTAAAATAAAGAGGTGGGTCTTCAATCAACATCACATAATAAAAGCTCAGATGAAGAAGACTGAAGAACATAAAGTGTGGCTAGCAAGAGACCTTTATAGTTTAAATACAGGATAGGGAGGAGCAAATAAATATGACGTAGGTGTTTAGTTGTGCGTCATCAGTTAATGGAACATAAGCAGTCAATGGTTTCTGAACATAAGCAGCTTTGAGGTTATTCGATATTCGTGCCTAGGCGTTTATTTAAAATGGACATTGCTGACTACAGAAGTTTTATCAACCATCTTAAATATTTCTCGACACAGCCTATCGGACGGTTTTTATCCTGTAGGCTCTCAGCTTAGTAATCTCATGATCATCATCATTTGTCTCCGAACATACATATTGTTGCTCATGACGACTATCACCTTCCCTGGATATCTTCTGGGTGGAATACTTGAAAAAGCTTAAAAGTGTCGTGGACATACAGGGCTTTCCGGCGCCGTCATCCAGAATACTATTCTGTCAAGGATCTCAAAGTCAATCGTGCTAGAAGTCAAATATAAATAGGTTAGAAGTAGCATGGAATTGTAGCAGACTTGTTGCAAGAGATCCGCAGAGTGGTGTGACTAAGTGTAATCATATATGGATTATTGAATGGGCACCGGGCACCTTCAGCTAGTGATGTACACAGCAAAACTAGTGAGGTCAACAACAATCTTGAAGACCCGCAAAACTATTCATATTCGGGACCTATTCACTGCTCCAAACTTGATACCAGAATTGTTTAATTCTGCCGTATCAAGAATATTTCAAAAGTACTAAAAGCATTGGGTTTAATGTGAAGGGTTGTGTCCCTATAGAATTTTTTCGCATTACTATATGCTAAAAAATATTGACCATAAACTCACATTTAAAGTCACTGAAACAAATAACAAGCAAAGACCCTTAGTAAGAAAAAATCAAAAGATTGTACAAACAAAGAGGACCCATAACGTGAAATTCCGTAGAGAATTTGCTGATATGCACCAATGTACTTATTTACCTTGAGGATACCACGGATATTCTAGTTTTGCAACTAGCAACCAGTAGTATCTTCTATAATCGTTCGTTCCCAGTTGAATAGAAACCAGAAGTCAGACGAGGAGAGATAGGAAAGATATATTTGATACGTTACCAATATATCGAGGAACCTTTACTATAAGCTGGCTAATGAAACGTAGGAGCTGTGTCCCACGCTGTGTTGCAACGTGATCTGGTGCGGATGCATGACCGAAAGCCTTCAGCTAAACAAGTCCACTTAAACAACGTGGTCAGCATCCAATGTCGAATACTTAATGAGCTATTGATTTTGGGGATTTATTTACAGCTACAGATCACTCCCCCCCCTAGTGAGGTAGTGATGCCCCTAAGACGTGACCAGCCAGAAGTTTAAATCCAACGAGTTTGTCGTTGGTAAACACTCTTCTGATAGCTTGCTTCGTTTAGCAGCGTCTGGTCATCTTTCCTTAAACTATGGGACCAAAATGTACAACATAGCAATAAAGAAATATAGTACAATGAAAATTTCGGTTCCTTGCGAAACTTCGTCGTTCTTTTCCAGCCGTCCTGGAAAAGAGGAAAAATAAAACGTGTGAGTGCATGTCGAAAATACACTCGTACTTGCGTAAGGACACAAGATGAGCGGAAAAAAATAAACTAATACACTTACAAACAGCGTAAAAGCGATCGGAAAAGAAAAGGTTTTTCTTTTGGTTTTTTTTATATATATAAAAAAAATGTATATATACTCTCAAGAAAAATAGAAATGTTTTTTTTTGTTTTGTTTTTTATATAAATAAACAAAATGAGCATATTAAAAAAATTTTTATAATAAACTATGAAAGGGTAATTCAAGATAAAGCTTATGTTCTGCGTGCAATATTCATTAAGATGTTCTGGAAATCTTACTCGTCTTCCAGAACGCGTTGTTTTACGTTTATCTATCGACGTTGACGAAGTATCAAGTTGTGTGTCGGCTGTCGTGTAGGGTAGTACGAGTGTAGTAGCTGTGTCGTTTGCTTGTACCGAAGGAAAATCGACGTAGCTAGGGTTTCCTTCTAAGTACGCTGCTTTGAGTCGATCGATACTGATGCTATCGTTCGTGCCGTTCTTATCGACTACACAGTACTTAGGTTCGCTTCGAAGAACTTTGAAGGGTCCTTCGTATGCTGATTCGAGGGGTCATCGATGTGAGTCTCGACGAATGAAGACGTATGTGCTATGCCGAAAGTCAGGTTGAACGAAAACATCAGTTGATTGAGGTCGAGTGTGAGCAGGTTTAACTGAACGCATAGCGTTTGAAAGCCTACTTGTGTAAGAGTTTAGATCCATGTTCAATGAAGAAGCTGAAGGATCCACGAATTCTCCTGGGAGTCGGTGTGTCGTTCCGTAAACGAGTTGAGATGCAGTGTATCCAATGTCAGCTTTCACTGCATTGCGGATACCTAGCAAGACGAGTGGAAGAGCGTCTGTCCACTGTGAAACGTTTGAAGCTGATAATGAAGCTTTTAGTTGTCGATGAAAACGTTCTACCAACCCGTTTGCTTGTGGGTGGTAGGCGGTCGTTCGGAAGCGCGTGATTCCTAATAGTGTGGTCAGACAACGGAAAAGTCCAGATTCGAACTGGCGTCCGCGGTCTGTAGTGATCGTGGAAGGGCAGCCGAAATTTGCTACCCATCGTTCGACGAAAGCGCGAGCCACTGTTTCAGCAGTAATGTCCTTAATCGGTACTGCTTCTGGCCATCGAGTAAAACGGTCTACGCATGTTAGGAGATATGAGTATCCATGCGAGTCGGGTAATGGTCCTACCATATCTAGATGGACGTGGTCGAAACGAGCGTCAGGGGTTTTGAAAGAGCCTAAGGGACATTTGTTGTGTCTTATGACCTTAGATTTCTGACAGTTTACACAGAAGCGTGCCCACTCCCTCACGTCTTTATTCATGCCAGGCCAGCAAAAGCGTTTGGCTATAAGTTTGACTGTTGCACGAGCACCTGGATGAGAAAGATTGTGCAACGTATTGAGGACGTTGCGTCGATAATGTTTTGGTACTATTGGACGATCCCTACTTGTAGATGTGTCACAGAGTAAGGTTTCCTTACCTGTTCCCATCTGCCTAACACTTAGTTTAAGAGTTGTCGAGGATAACTCATGCTGAAGATCAATGTCTTCTTTTTGAAGCTGAGAGAGTTTAAGAAGGTCGATTCCTTGGAAACTGTTCAAGGAACTTATTCGAGACAAGGCGTCTGCGACTACATTGTTAGCTCCAGAAATATGTTGTATATCTGAAGTAAACTGTGAAATGTAGTCGAGTTGTCGAGACTCTCGCGATGAGTACTTGTCTGAAGATGAACTTAAGGAGAAGGTAAGAGGTTTGTGATCGGTAAAAAGCGTGAATTCTCTTCCTTCGATGGAATGTTGGAAATGCCGTACAGCACAATACATAGCTAGGAGTTCCCTACCGAACGTGCTGTACCTAGATTCCGCGTCTAGCAACCGTCTCGAGAAAAATCCTAAAGGTTGCCACGAGTTGTTAACCCATTGTTGCAAGACTCCTCCGATTGCTGAGTCGGATGCGTCTTCAGCGATACTAATGGGTGCTTGAGTGTCCTGATGAGCAAGCAGGGTTGCTTTAGCGATGTGTTCCTTAACTGTGGAGAATGCTTTACGGGCTGTGTCGTCTAAACTAATTGATTTTGCATTCCCACGAAGCTGATCGGTTAACGGTTTCATAAGGGATGCGCATTTGGGTATGAACCGTCTATAGAAACTTACAAGTCCGTTCAAAGTTCGTAACTGCTTGATCGTGGTCGGTTCTGGGTAATCCAGAATGACCGCCACTTTGCTCCTAAGGGGTCGGATGCCTTGGGCATCAATTGTGTGTCCTAAGAAGTCTAAGGAGTTTGTTCCGATTTGGCATTTCTGTATGTTGACAGTAATGCCATGCCTTTGGAGTCGATCAAAAACAATGTCCAGATGCTTGAGATGCGATTCTCTGTCCGGACTTGCTATTAGACAGTCATCAACACACGCATGTACGAAGTTGAGACCTCGGAAGACGTCGTCTATAAACCTTTGGAAGGTTTGAGCCGCATTTCTTAAACCAAAAGGCATTCGCAAGAATTCATAAAGACCGAAAGGAGTGATGATGGCGGTTTTAGGAACGTCGTCAGGTGCCATCGGCATTTGGTTATAAGCCTTAACCAAGTCGATTTTCGAAAAGACAGTTGTACCTTTCAAGGTAGCTGTCAAATCGTGAATATGAGGCAATGGGTAACGATCGGGAATGGTTTTTGCATTCAGACGCCGATAATCACCAGTTGGCCGCCAATCATTGCTGTCCGTTTTAGGGACCATGTGCAATGGGGATGACCATGGACTATTCGATGGTCGGATTATACCTAAGTCTATCATATGGTCGAATTCGTTTTTGGCTAACCTAAGTTCTTCGGGAGCGAGTCTTTGGGCTTTCGAAAATACAGATGGTCCTGTAGTCGAGATGTGATGTGTAACATTGCTGGTTACACAAGGCAATTTTGATTGCGATTGGTATATCCCGGGGTATTTGTCGAGTACTGATTGGTACAAGGGGTCTATGGTGTGTTTGATCGTGACTGGGGATAACCTGCAACCGGAACAAGGAGTTACGCAAACAGATAACTTAGTGTTTCCGTCTATTAACCTTCGTGAGCGTGTGTCGATGAGTAGATTGTGGTATTGTAACAGATCTGTACCATTGATTGGCATAGAGACATCTGCGACAACGAAAATCCAGTGTATGGGTTTGCGTAAACCCACGTTAAGGTAGACGTACCTTTTGCCGTAAGTAGCGATCGGCTTTCCGTTTGCCGCCTGTAAACTTAAAACAGACTCGCGAAGTCTGTCGTCGGGATTTGCTGGAAGAACGCTGACTTCTGCGCCGGCGTCGACGAGGTAGCGAACTTTCGTAGTCACATCCGTGACATATAAGAGGCGGCTGTGTTCGCCGGCTACGGTTGCCGTTAACGCGTGCCGGCTGGGAAGTTTCCCGAAATCTTATTCGTGTCAGACGCTTTAGACTTCGGGTAATTGCAGGGCTTCGTGGTCGAGAAGGAGATCGCTTACGTGAAACGCTTCTACGCGGGGTTTTTGACCGACTACGATCATTACGAACTCCAAGATATCGTGTAAGCGTGTGACATAGTTCGGTTATGTCAGACGGGGTCGATTGAGGTTTTTCCTTGACGGAAAAAACCTCGGCCTTAGAAAATTTGGTGATTTCCAAGATTCGATCGGCAGATGCAGCCAGCTCATCTATGGCGTTGTTTTGAAATGAGACGAGCACTGCCTGCACCTGATGAGGGAGTTTAGACAAGAAAAGTTGTCTGAATAGGCCATCATCGAAAGTTCGTTGGCCGATAACCTCTCTCATTCTTAACAACATGTCTGTCGCAGAACCCTGTTGCAAGTCGATGTTATGGAAGAGTTGGTCTAACCGTTGTCGGTCGGTTAGGTCTCCACGTTCTAGAATCGAACATTTGAGAGTTTCGTAAGGTTCGGGAACATCACTAGTAAACATACTAGGTATTACGTATCTGTTAAACTCGCGCGGTAACGCCTTAACCACCGCGAGGAAACGTGTGCGCGAGTCCGTGATTCCGTGCATGCAAAAATCAGCTTCTGCGTAGCAGAACCAGGACTCGATATTGTCAGGCCAAAATGGCGTTAACTGAATCGAAATAGGGGGAATAGACTTTAACTTAAAAACCTTGGGTGAGTGTTCCGTCATAGTAATATAGATAACGAAAAATGTCTAATTAAAATATATCCGGGAAAAAAAATTCGCGAAAAAAAAGTATATCACAATATATAAAATTCAAATAAACAATAACAATGAATAATAATATTCCAAAATGGAACAAACTCGCAGTATATTGGCTCGGTGTACCAGATCACGTCGGTCTCACCACTGAGGATACCACGGATATTCTAGTTTTGCAACTAGCAACCAGTAGTATCTTCTATAATCGTTCGTTCCCAGTTGAATAGAAACCAGAAGTCAGACGAGGAGAGATAGGAAAGATATATTTGATACGTTACCAATATATCGAGGAACCTTTACTATAAGCTGGCTAATGAAACGTAGGAGCTGTGTCCCACGCTGTGTTGCAACGTGATCTGGTGCGGATGCATGACCGAAAGCCTTCAGCTAAACAAGTCCACTTAAACAACGTGGTCAGCATCCAATGTCGAATACTTAATGAGCTATTGATTTTGGGGATTTATTTACAGCTACAACCTAACACATATGAGATAGACCACAACACAATTATTGAAAAAACCTCTTCCTGTTTGGAGATAATTGTTTTAAAACGGCATACATCAAGTGACTTACTTCTTCTGAATCACTTTGAAATCTAAAGTTAGGACATGAAGCATATGGAATTCCCCACAGTAAACCAATAGCTAAAATCCTTCAGTACAATACCCAGAGATTTAGAACACATTATCTAGATAAACTGGATAAAAACCAGATGCGAAAATATGTCACAGGTATTTTTTATGAGTAAAAGTTGCTTCCCATATTTCAGTTGTTATTGACAATTGAAAATAGCCGCCTTTCAAAGGGAAGTTGTATGATAAGGATTATGTTTCTCGTATGGAACATAATCTCAGGACGTATTATGTATATCTTCGCTACATTGAGGCATAAAAGCGTAGTTCAGTAATAAGGTAAGCCATATACTTTTGTTTCGTTTTTTACACTACTGTTGTATGTTATTTTGGTTGTGCTAATATTATATCTTGTCGATCTGCAACTAGTCACATTTACTGATTGGTGATTGGTCCTACTGAAAATTACCTGCGCATTTCTGTTTTCCACTATGTTCTCCACTGGAATAGTGAGATTTCTATGCTGCTTGAAGAAGACGATAATACTAAATCGTTGAGTGAACTTGTTGGTTTTGATCATTTTAACATATCAAACCCTACTGTCTTTTGCTTTGATTGAAATCTTTCTGGCAATGGTGTTAAATGCTAAAACGGGCCGTGGTATCTTTGCTTTCACTGCTCCGGTGAATAGTCACTTTTGAAGATGCTTAGTGCTCGAAAATGGCTTCTAAATGCTGGGCTTTTGTTAACCAGTAGCGAATAGTATCCATCATGATGAGTTCAGTTTCTGGTGCCACAAAGTACGCACAAGTCTTATGCCAACTCAATTTTAGAGTATGACTGTGGTTGTCTTTATATTACTCACAAATTGTGTCGGACGCCTACACTTTTAAATGTTTTAGAAAAACGTAACAGGTAGCCTGAGTAAATGCCATGATTCTGGTTCTGTTGATGCGCAGGCTGAATCTTATGTCATTGGTTTAATTTAAAAAAAACATTCGCTTTTTATCCTATTGATTTCTTAAACAACACCCCCGCCAGGAGAAGGCTGTGAGTAGAATCTCTCTGGCAGTGGTTGTATGCAAGTGGCCATATGAGAGCATTTCGAGAGGGAGAGCTGACTTTCCTCACTCTCGGCCATACTAAGGTATCTGGGGGTCTCTTGACAGAAACATCCAGTTGGCTGGTCACTTGAGGATCGCGTACAATAAGGAGAGGTTTTTATGAAGACCTTGGAAATCCAGGGTTTCTGGACATGCTTTGCTTTGGGAAGTTCGTACACTAATGTTCACTATCTAGGAAATAAGTGCCACGCATTAAGGGTGTAAGTAATCAGATTGTATTCACTTGTCATAGCTGTGACTGAAACTTGGTCAGTTTATGATTCTAACTAATCCCAAGCTATCGGGTTAGATAGACCTAAGTGATAGTAATGAATAAGGTCAAAGGTGGAGCTCTGTTATAAATTAAAAATCGTTTATATGATCATTCCCTAATATAAAAAGCTATCACGGCCTCATCTTTAAGGGCGTCATCTGTTTTACTCCAACTGCTGGTTCAAAAACGTTGGCCCCCGACATTAGTTTTGAGTGCATCTGAAGTAAGTTTGAAAGATTTGTCATCGATTGAGTCTAGTAATGCATTCATTATTTATGAGGCAACGTCAGTCAGCTAAAACGTAGGACCAGGCACATATATGCATCCGTCCAAGTTGCCATACCTCATTAGCACAATAAGATGAACATCGAATTCATAGAAGTAGTTACTTCGCTGTTAGTAATATATGAAAGAAAAATCTCATGTAAGAACATGATACAGGGAGAAACATATTAGTTCATAGAACAAAAAGGCACAAAGCAATTCTAATCTCATCGTTTAAGGTCAGACAAAGAGTATATACACCTACGCCACTGTGATCGATTCTGAGCCATGTCACCCCAACCAAGTAGTCTGCATCTACCAACATGGCTCAGACTAGAAGTTAGTGACTTCAATGACTGATGCCACGTTTTGGTTTGGCCGCCCCTAACTTTTTTCCAACTATCCCCAATACTAGTCAACATAGCGCGTCGTGGTAATCGATGTTCAGGCATACGTAACACGTGACCCAACCATCTCAGTTGATGAAGATTCATGACCTTATCAACTGATTCACCATCACTCCCTAATACCCTGTGTCTGACCTCACTACTACTTAGCCGGTAATCCCAGCAGATGTGAGCAATATTTCTAAGACATCTGTGATCAAATACTAGTAACTTACGAGTATCCTCTACTCTGAATGGCCACGTTTAGCATCCGTAGAGGAGAACAGAGCAAACTGCTGCTTAGTATACTCGTCCCTTAATTTATGGACAGATATCTTGTTTTTGCCATAGGTGACGTAAGTTGGCAAAAGCCAAAGGCGTTTTGTGAATCCGTGCAGAGATTTCGTCAGACACCAACCCATTATTACTGATCAGACTTCCAAGATAAGTGAAGCTGTCAACGCGTTCGACTACTTCACTCCTTATCCTTAGTTCAGGTGTTGACGCAGGCCAGTCTTGTGTGGCGCATATATATCTGGTGCCCTCTTGTACCAATATTTTCGTGTTCAAATAAATAATAAATAACTTTAATTCATTTTTTTCAAGTTTGACAGATTTGTAGAACAACCGAATAACTTGGTAAAATGAATATTTCCAACTTATTTTATCTCCGAGTTTATTGTTTACTTTAGTGCATTAGAAAAATTACTTCCCTTTCACTGACTTCGAAATGAACCAGTTCTAGATTACGAATCATCTGTAAAGTGATGGCTTAGCACTTGTAAAATTACACTACTTTCAATTATGGGATCTCATATTCAAATCTCGTATCACTTCGGTTTAGGGAGCCAAGTAGCATTAGTAACTGTAAAACAACAATATATAGTTTAAAGCCGAGTACGTTTATTTAAACCTGGTAGACAAATTACAAGATTGTTAATCATTCATCTTGGTAGAAAAAGTACCATAACTTTTCTGAGTGAATTTAATTTTTGCCAAACATATTGTTCTCGTTTCAAACATAATGTTCAAGTTGTTTGTGTATGTATATAGGAACCATGTAAACAGAGTTCATCTTACCTATTGCAACTAATAACCTTCGTCGTCGCCGTATGCAAATAAATTTAACAAACCGTGTAGAATGACCAAGTAGTACCAAAACCATGTTTAAAATATTCATTATGATCTTTTTTTCATAAATTCTTTCACTAACTATCATATAAATTATATTCTTTTTTGATTTCTTAGTGGTACTTATATGGTTATTGTTATTATTTTCCCAGTATGGAAACAGGATCCAATTGTTCTAATGATAATCATCCTCGTCAATTCAAAAAAAATTCATTAAAGTGTTTCTATTCACATTCAGTAACTGGTAAAAATGATTTACCAACAACACCATTAACAACAAATGCGATTCCAAATGTTAGCCATGAATGTTCTAAATTCATAATAACTACTGAACCTTTATCGCCACTCAATAATCAAAATAATTGTTCAAATGATTTAAAATTCATGGATGATAGTACTTCATCATCATCGTCATCAATATGCGGTTTGGATAGTTTAGCTTGTACTCCCAGCGGTGGTGGAGTATTATCATCAGAATCACCAAGTGATTCAACAGCAATTACATTGACATCGAATAATTCTAACAAATCACTATCATTATCTTCATCTTCATCACATACTCCCGCTACTGTTGCTACCGTTATACATGATCCTGATGATTATAGGAATGGTTGTTCACATAATGGATTACTTATTGGTGAATCATTACAAAATACTCATCAATTACCACGTTCTTGTATGTCTTTAAAAAAAACCACTTCATTTTTCATCCCTCCTAAATCAAATAAACCTGTCGGTGGTGGCGAACAGTTGAAATTGACTGAACCATCATCGTCATCTGATGCTATGTTAAGTGCTAATAACACTTTATCGAATTCGTCAAACCTTAAATCGCGTATCCCAGTACCAGTTTCATATAACAATAATAATTATCTTGAGAGTAGTCATCGTCCGACAATGAAGTCTAATCCAATAGCATCTCAGGTTAACCAAGCCTCAAAAAATGGTTCACTAGTATCCGACTTATCGTTGAATAAAAGATCTGCACATGGAGTAAGTGTATTTATGCATATAACCTGATTGTTTTGTACTGTCTAACGTATAACTAGACCAGTTAATTATATAACTGTAGCTGCTTTGACGAATGCTTAGATGTGTCTCTCTCGATACTATTATCTCTTTCATTGTTTTTTGAACTCCAGTGAACAATTCTTCATGCTTCCTTGGTCATTAAAAACTTTAACTAACCTATCGCTGTCTTTTAATGACAAAGTTAATTTGACTTGTTCAATGTTAAGAAAAGACCCATAATATATTTCTAATTTTCAACAAAATATTTCATCTTGGTAAGAATCAGGAAATCTTATGATGATGTGAATGTGAAAATCAGAGGAATTCCAAATTAATTAGTTTTGGTGATATAGATCTATTGCATATACTGTTCATTTCATATAGTGTAAAGCAGTGGTCCAGTGGTTAGGGCACTGAACTTCCAACAAATATGTTTTCTATCCGGATTCTGCCGCAACTATTTCAGTTTAACTAGACGGGTAGTGCTACTACTCCTCACTTAAAGCGCGACCCAAAGCTGAACATATACATAGCCTTCAACCGTCAACTTGCATCTTCCAGTGTGTTCTACAATCTGAACTGTCTTCTCTACTGGCTTCCAAGTGTTTCTGACAACGCCGTGCTTTTGATGCACTAAAACTCTTCACTCTATGCGTCTTCGACACCACGTCTCACTACACGTTACTTACAAACGCCCTTGTGGGTAGCATACACTACAGCGTCATTAAAGTAAAGAAAATACTAAAATAATTGAAAGGGTTCTGTGCAGTTTTACATATTGCAAATTTCAAAAAGTTCGATAATGACGATGAAGGCTAATTACAAATATTACTGAAACAAATTTAATAAAATTCACAAACAGTTCACTCGAGTAAAATTAAATTACGTTTCAAATATGGAAGCACTAACGACTACCTCAAAAATGTAAAAAATATCAGTAGAGTAAGGTTATATACGCTTTGGCTTTAGATTTCTCTTCAAGTCGTCTGATTGTACTAAGAAAGGTGGTTGGTCAAAAACAGGAAAAAATTGTGAACATTCTAATACCAATTCTTTAGGGGATTTAAAAGCTCTCAAGAAGTCTTTTTCCTCTTGTTTTACATCTTAAAAAGTGAAATTGTTGGAATCTATCCAAACCCTTTGTAATGTGAAAAATATATGCTCAGACTAAGTCGATCATTCATTTTTTGTTATGGGGATAAACATACAGTCGTTTTGTTGACTGACGTTAAGCTCTTTGACCACTTCACTTATCTGGAAAGTCTCATCAGCCCCAGTGGGTTGGTATCTGACGAAATCTTGCAACCTTTTAAAAAAAATATTAGTCTTGGGCAACTTCTGATTGATGGAGTAGGCAAGATTTGCTTCTAGTAAGCAAAGGATGAGTTTACTACGCAACAGTTCACTTCTACCTTATGAGCGTGAAATAACTATCAAAAAAGTAAATATTCGTAGGTTCCTAAAGTTTGTTCATAGATAACTTCAAAGCATTGTTCAGTTATATTGAGACCATTTAGAGAGCAATTCTGAGGTTAGCCATAAGGTACTAAATAAAATTTCATTGGACTAACTGACTCACTGACCAGTTGAAAATGGCAAATCTGTCAATGATGAGATCGTTGGGACGTGTAAAACTCATGTCCAACCACCACCTACTTCGACGGACGATATTGTCTGGTATAGGAGAAGGCTGGAGTAAAACTAAGAATAGATGAGCCGAATGATGGCACCAGTCTAGAAAGTTATTGATCTTTAAACTTGGTGATGTAAGAAGACATAGACTACCCAGTTGGGATTTAAGTAATTATTGTAACGCATGATTAGAGAATTTGGGCGACTTAACTCAGAATCGTGCACAATGGCCCAAGTACCATCGCTCTTTCCATGGTTCCTGAATCCAAAATATCTTTTTGTGCCTTTTTGCTTCTTATTTTCGATAGTTAGCATTACTACTATTGATATTGTTACTATTTTCCCATACCTTTGAGTTTTGTCTTAATAATTTTGGTCTTAATAATTTTGGCTCACTGTGTGAATGTGATATGGCAATTTGAACTGATGCATATATATATATATATATATATATATATATATATATATATATGACTAACGAAAGTTAATTTTCATTCCTCTCAGTACTCGATATGTCACCGATACTCAATGTTAATAATAACAATAATCCCTGCTATTTTATTTACCGGGATTGTTATTCTGGATCTTTTTTACGTAAAGTACATGTGCACTATCAGCTGTAGTGATCGATCGTAATGTAACTATAAAACTAAGTGCAAACAAATTTCGTTTATATATATAGTTGTTTGTCGCTTAAAAATCGATATCATCAACCATTCCGATTTGTCACTAAATAAATAGTTCATTTATCTTGTTGATTTGAATATAAGTGCACATTCTATTTATTTTTTATTTATTTTTATTTAAACACATAAATATTGGTACAAAGAGGCACCAGATACATATGCGCCACACAAATCTCTTTCGATTTGTGTGAAGACTGTGATACTGCCCAGGTGCCCAAACTGAAACAGGTGGTTTTCTTAAAGGGCCACACCCGGAGCCTTTGACCTACAGATCTGATCCACAAGGCAGTGGAGTATCGTGAGGAGATGCATTCCCATGGTAACCGGTGACCAACAATTGATTCATACGCCATTTGTTCCTTCAGGATACTGGATCCCATGTGCACCATTGGTTTGGAATCAGGGTTTTCCAACTCCCCTAATTGGATTTTCTGTGTCCACCAACCCGGTTGAAGCACCGGACATTCGCTTTTCGTCCCCTCAATTCCGTAAACAACAGTAATGCCACGAGAAGGCAGTGAGTAGGACTTCCCTGACAGGCTATTTACGCGTGGCCATGTGAGAGCATTTCGAGAAGGAGAGCGGACTCTCCCCCACTGTCGGCCATACCAGGGCATTTGGGGGAACTCTCCAGTCAACTTAGATTTTATGTGTTCAACCTAATTTTTTGAGTATTATACCGATGTTACTACACATTAATTACATGTGAAACAGGCAAATCCGAACAAGGTTAGTTAGGTTCTCGAATAATTACTTCAAAATTAACATTTTTCTTTATCTCCAAACTACTTCAATTAAATTAATCCATTTCACATAACTATTTCTATCATCTACTACCATTAATTTTCATTGGAACCATATTAGAATTGTATTGTTTTACTATTCTCTCACATTCTCCCTATTCCTTTTAACATCTCATCATTATTACTCTACATGAAATTGTCGATAATATTTTGTGTGTATGTGCATATGTCTGTTTATTTTTATGAAACTGATTTTATCCCGTCCAATTTTTTTTGTTGTTGCAAAGATAGAAAATTGGACGTATTTACGACCAAACAAAAATTTTTAAATCATACTGTGCAAAACAAATGAAAAAAATAATAATAAATTCACACTATCAGACAAATAACGATTTATTGGACGATCAATAATAACCAACTGTATATCTATCTATCCATATATTTATACTTGTGTGCGTTTTTTTGTTTGTGTGTAAATATTAGTAGTAGTAGTAGTAGTAGTTGTAGTAGTTGTAGTAGTTGTAGTAGTAGTTGTAGTAGTTGTAGTAGTAGTTGTAGTAGTAGTAGTAGTAGTTGTAGTAGTAGTAGTAGTAGTAGTTGTAGTTGTAGTAGTTGTAGTAGTAGTTGTAGTTGTAGTAGTTGTAGTAGTTGTAGTAGTAGTTGTAGTAGTTGTAGTAGTAGTTGTAGTAGTAGTTGTAGTGGTAGTTGTAGTAGTAGTAGTAGAAGTGAAATCGCAATTGCTAAGCGTCTGTATAAACAACATATTCAGTATTGGATGGTTACATTTTTGTACTTTCTCCATTGATTATCTGTTTGTATAAAACAAAATTTAATGAATCAAAGTAGTTAAATTATACATCAGGTACTTGGGTATGAGCTACATCCCAAGTGTGAAAGCTAATAAAATGCCCCCAAATGCCCTAGTACGCCCGAGAGTGTGGAAAGTCAGCTCTCCCTCTCCAAATGCTCTCACATGGCCACGCGTATATAGCCTCTGCCAAGGAAGTCCTACTCATTGCCTTCTCCTGGTGGGGGTGTTGTTTACAAAATTGAGAAGAGGACGGAAAGCGAATGACCGGCGCTTCAACCGGGTTGATGGACATGGAAAGTCCACCTAGGGGAGTTGGAAAACCCTGATTCCAAACCAATGGTGCACATGGGCTCTAGTATTCTGAGGGAACAAATGGCGTATGAATCAATTGTTGGTCACCGGCTACCATGAGACTGCATCTCCTTACGATGCTCCACTGTCTTGTGGATCAGATCTGTAGGTCAAAGGCTCCGGGTGTGGCCCTTTAAGAAAACCACCTGTTTCAGTTTGGGCACCTGGGCAGTATCACAGTCCTCACACAAATCGAAAGAGATTTGTGTGGCGCATATGTATCTGGTGCCTCTTTGTACCAATATTTATGTGTTTAAATAAATAAATAATTTGGTTGCTTGAACTAAAGTAGGATAGAGCGGAGTTCGAACTGAGAACTTAATAGCTGAAAGTTGAACGCTTTAATCACCAAGTAGTCATTGTTCTACATGTATATAGGATGATGGTTATTGGTGCTTATTTAATTAAGTGGAAAGTAGTAATGCATGTAATGCTTAAATTAGTTTCTTGTTAATAACCTGAAATTTCTTTTTTGTTATCTTACCTTGTCTTGTTTTCTCAATGATAATAACTTTTCATATGCAATCATATTCTCATTATCTTTGCTGCTATAGTATTGTTTTACCTTACTGGTATGGGTATGACAAGTCAGGCAAACGCATATTTATTTCAGTCTCCACATTGATTTTTACTAATTAGATAACTGCTTTATCCTGTCATCTCTTTTAACTCATTACTAAGTTAGTACTGGTTGCATATTTTTGTATAAGTTTTTATCCAACTAACCGTAAGGTTATGCTCGTTGTTTCTACAATTCGTGGTATACTTTTTGGGGTCGAGTAATTAGGAAGTTACTACAGAAAATGGTGGAACATTCCTTGTAACACCGACTGTAAATTAACATCCTAATATCTATAAGGTATGTTTGCTTTCTTTTAAAGCTCATCAACCTCACATTATTTTTTTAAAGATTCAGTTTTATGCACCAAGTTTATTTTATAGCTCGTAAACTATTGTATTTGTAATCATTGATTTAGTCAAAACAACAAATGAACACCGACCCACGTTGCCACATCACATCTCCATGACAAAATAAAATTAAAAGTTTAATCCCAAAAGTTAGTAGATGTAATAGTAGTGTCTATGACAGTAAGATTGATTAGACATTGCCAACTTGCGATACCACTGGCGTAAGTTACATGTCAGTCTGCCAACCAAAGAACAAATACCATACACAGTTGTTCTCTCTGTTTTACCTTGTGGCTATGAAACGTACCCTTTAAAAATGGAGAATAATCTTAGGTTACTAGTATTTAATCATAGATACCTTCGAAGCATTGGTCATTTATATTGGAACTATCGAGTAAGCAATGGTGAGGTTAGATATAGGGTAACAAGTTAATATGCCAAATTGGTTGATAAGGTTGTGAATTGTCATGGACCTAGGTGGATAGGACATGTTATACGCATATCTAACTATTGTTTACTTTGATGGGCAATGCTTGCTTGTGTAAAAGTATGTTTAAGGAAAGTTAGATGTGGTCAAACTAAGACATGATATCAGTGCATGAACTCATTAACGATGGAACTGAGCCGTGATGATAGTTTCAGACCACCTGATAAGGGTTCACACGATAGTCGTAACCAGTGGTTAAAAGACTTTGGGTGACATGAACCAGATGCATCGACTATTTTTCTTCCCTTAGGTTTTCAGTTCAAAAAATTACCTTGAATTTCCTATTCTTCAAACTCATCCTTGAATTCATATTTTGTATAACTAATGTTTTCTGCTACTGCTGATATTGCTAATACTTCGACACCTCATGAATGGTCTTGATAATTTCATCCCGCTTTGTATATGTAGTTAACTGATGGGCGAACGTACCATATATGCGCTTCATTCACCTCTATTTGGTATGGTGAAGTTTGGTAATCTGATCTACTACATTACACTATTATGTGGTACATTTTCGTTTATCGGCATGTGGTAAAAAGTTAGTTCGTAAGTTAAGATCATGTATGAAAAAGTTCGAAAATTCTCAATAATCAAATAGTATTTTCGTTTATTGGATCCATATGGTCCACTACATCATTTATTACCGCTGCGTTAATGTACATAATTCAATTTAGTAGTATAAAACCTAAAAATATAGTTCGCTTCTTCATTCTTAGCTCACGCTTGGGTTGTTTGAAAGTAGTAAAATCCCCAGTGACCAGAGATGTATTCATAACACTGCACATCTTAAGCTATGTCTCCAAATTAGTCCCAGTGATTTATATGCATTCATTTTTTTATCTTCTCATTGATTATGTTCCAATGTTGTTTCATACTTTCATCAAGTGAATTCATTCCTTCTCGGACTATATTCTCCGCATGTAATTTTACCTACTACCTTTCAAGCAATGATTATTTAAACTCCATTTTTCTTGTTAATTTATCTCGCTATGCTGGTGTAGCGTATCAGCTGAGAGGTTCCGCATCCAGATTCACTTCCAACTCTGAGTATCATATTGTCATGCCGATTTCCATGTATTGATTAATAATAACAGGTGTCAGTCAATAATACTTTACCGAGTCAATTTTCACGTATATTATCAGTTTTAAGGGAGTAAAATAGGTCACATTCACTCTCTATCCCTGTAAATATTGTGATAACCGTCATTCATAACTGCATTTTTCTATCTAATTTCTCTCTTTTGAATTGTATTTCCTGGTGGTAAGATTTGTACTACAGCTTAAACTGATTCTTTTTCATTTTTTATATTGTGATTCCTTTTTCTTGCTGTGCTTATATAATATGTGTTGTCACGTGCAACAATACATATTTTTATATCAAGTCTTACACTGATGATGATTGACTGATCTTTTTATGTCAGCCAGTTATCTAAGATACCTGAAAAGAAAACAGGATCTTGACGACCTGGAAGCATGATTGTAGTGTCCAGGAGACTATTTCTTGAAGCTGATCACATACTACTTTTTCCAAGTAGTCTTAGATGAGTTAATTCCACGCCTTTATGGAAAAGAAAGTCGATTATGCTAAGTGAGGTGCTAATTTTTAGACCGACCTTATCCTAAACCCTCCTGCCTTTATGAAAAGGTAGAATCTTGGAGGTTCTGGTTGTCTGAAGGCTGCGCAATTCTGTCGTCACATCCATACATACACTATCAGCAGTAAAACTTCGCCCTCAAACCATACGTTTTTCGCTCTAATCAACCTGCCTGGCATGTTTCTACCTAAGAATGGGATTTTTCTGCCCCAATATAGTTCAATTCAATCAGTTAGTCATTCATCTACAACGTAGGACCAGGCACATATATGCATCGGTCCAAGTTGCCATACCTCATTAGCACAATAAGATGAACATCGAATTCATAGAAGTAGTTACTTCATTGTTAGCAATATATGAAAGAAAGACCTCATATAAGGATATGATACGGGGAGAAAGAGTTAGTTCGTAGAACAAAAGCAATTTTAATCTCATCGTTTAAGGTCAGACAAACAGTATATGCACCTACGCCACTGATCGATTCTGAGCCATGTCACCCCAGCCAAGTATTCCGCATCTACCAATATGGCTCAAACTAGAAGTTAGTGACTTCAATGACTGATGTCACGTTTTTATTTTGTCGCCCCTAACTCTCTTCCAACCATTCTCAATACTAGTCAGCATTGAGTGTCCTAGTAATCGCTTTTCAGGCATACGTAACACGTGGCCTAACCATCTCAGTTGATGAAGATTCACAACCTCATCAACTGATTTGCCATCATTCCTTAATACCCTGTGTGTAACCTCACTATTACTTAGCCGGTGATCGTAGCAGATGTGAGAAATATTTCTAAGAAATCTGTGATCAAATACTGGTAACCTAAGAGTATCTTCTACTCTTAATGGCCACGTTTTGCATCCGTAAAGTAGAACATAACGAACAGCTGCACAGTATACTTATCCCTTAATTGACAGTCAGATATCTCACCTTCGCCATAGGTAAAGTTGGCAAAAGCCAAAGGCGTTTTGTGAATCTGTGCATAGATTTCGTCAGACACTAACCAATTATTACTAATCAGACTTCCAAGATAAGTGAAGCTGTCAACGCGTTCGACTATTTCACTCCTTATCCTTAGTTCAGGTGTTGACACAGGCCAGTCTTGATGCACGATATCCAAGCATGACCAACCGCATCAAGGTAGTAGCTATAATCCAGCATCTTGATATAAACTTAAATATGTATTATATCAATGAATTATACTCAACTCCACTTCATGGTTTTTTGTTTGTTTTTATTTTCTTCTCAAAGCAGCATAATCGATTATCTTCACCTGTCAAATCAACTGAAAATGGTCATATTAATGATGATGATGATAATAATAATAATAATAGCAACAATAATGATGATAACGTAGATCATTCAGACTATTCAATTAACAAAAGTCTATCTATAAAAGCAAAGTGTAAAACTACACATGCATATCCTCCACTACCACCTCTTTCATCGAATCGTGTTGATTCTCATAAATGCACAACCATGTCATCGAAATCAACTAATCATACCATGTCCGCAGTAGCACCACTAATCCCTTTATCAACAGTAACAACGGCGACAACAACAACACATTTAATGAATGGTTTAAGCGAAAATATCGCATCTTGTCCAGTTAAATCACATCCTAATGAAATATTACAGGATACTAATGGTAGTGTTAAGAATACAGAAAGTAATTTAAAAGATCTCTTACCACCTTTTTCATCAGACTCATCAGAATCAGAAGACAGTGAATCAACTACGGAATCAATATATCATCAACCACCAAAAGCTGCAGATCGTAGTGCAGCTTTTAGGTTGGCTAAAAGACTTTTCCATTTAGATGGTTTCCGTATAACAGATGTTGCCAAACATTTAAGTAAACGGTAAGTTGAAATCTCTTTGCTTTTTGTTGAATCATATAACTGAATACATTACTGTAATTTTTTATTGTCATTATGGTCAACTTGTTAAATGAAACGCTAGTTTATGCTATTTAATTGCGGTAACTTAGTAGTTAAGGTAAGTACACGACTTCCCCATAAGTCAGTCACACTTTCAAATCTCACCCACACTACTTCCGTTTGGTCAGCTATACAAACAATGTGACTGAAAGCCGAGTACGACTGATTGATTGAGTAAGAATGCATCATTCAAGCGACTCAGATTAGTTTGACAAAATTATGAACAAGGATAGGAAATTTGAAATATTTCAAGTCCATGAAATTAATCATTATGTACATTTCATCTATACACCTACGTCTTAAGTTTCTCGGCAAGCATAACATATTGGGAACGTAAAATCAAAATCCATTATTTCATATTCCCAACATAACGTCACGGTCATCAATGACTGTCCCATTCCTGATCTTAGTAAATTCCACTAGGTACAACTTTCCACTAAAACCCTGGTAATTAGTTGTAAGGACAACTATACACTGTGTTGGAAACTATTCAACTTAACTAATACAATAATTCCATCCATTGAATCAATTCCTTACCACCAGTTTTCCTTTTTTTTTTAAAAAAAGAAAAATAAGTGGCAATTTTCAAGTAATGAAACAAACTTTTTTTATGATGCTAACAGTTTTCTCTTTCTTGGTTATTTCTTTTGGAATATATTCAGTACAATGTAATACTGTTCTTCCTGCTTGTTCTGTTCTCTATCTGTTTTTATGTATTATTTTCACTGATTATTCTCGTTAATAAACACATTGTTGTTAGCAGTACTTTTAGACAATAAATTAACTACTTACTGACTGACTATCATTTGTACTACTACCACTACTTTTAGTCGACATGTTTCTATCCTAGTTTTATAGTTTGTTTGCTGTAAAAGACAAAAAAGAAAAGTAGAGAGAAAAACCGGATAAAAAGCATTGCTACATATTTCCTTCACTGCCTTTTTTTCCCTCTTCTCCTGCTCATTCAACGGGCTGGTAAGTATTTATTAATGTCTGGGATCATGTGTGCTTGCGTGTATACCATTCCCTGTTGTTCAAAACAGGAAAATGTTTAGTGTTTTTTTGCTTTTTTTACGTGGAAAGTCTTTTTTTCTTATGACTTATCAAAGCGATTTGTTAGTGATATAAATCTGTCGCTGTTCTTTCATTGAATGCTTATTTAAACATTCGTAATAATGTTTATAATAGTAGCAGTGCGTCCATCTGATACACACCATGACTTTTCACATCATGCGTCGCTTCTGAGGTATATATATATTCAAACTAAGTCGTAAATCATGCTTATCATATAGTCCTCTTAATGTGCTATTAAATGACAAGTGATGTGGGATCGTGGATGCGTACTGTTGAGAATTGGAATACCAGGAAAAAAACACTATTCAGTGATTTGTAGTTTGCAAGGGTTGTTTAACTTAGATCACTTCGTGAACTATGATAATAAACTACAGTTTTATGACACATGGGATATAAAATCAAAATAAATGCTAACCTGGTCATTATTAGATTGAGTTACTCAGGTATAATTTAAGATATCAGTATGAATATGCACCTGATTAAGTTTTCATACGTTATGTTAGCACAGTGAAAGAGGGAAATATAAAGATGACGAACAAAGGATTTGAAATCAAAGCAACATCAATTATTTTAGAAACCGGATGTAATGAACGTATAGTTCTAAACAGACGAATGAAATAAATGTCAAACCCAAGATGTAGTTGATCTCGATCTAATTCCCTTCACGTATCCGACCATTTATTATAATTAGTTCGCTAACCTGAACCAAAAGGGCGGTACTTTCTAACATTCAATAATACATACATATTCAAACTTGACGAAAGTTGATATCCTATCACCAGCATATTTATAATTTTTACGATATACCAATCATTTAACTTGATCATTACTAATCCATTTGAGTAAATGTTCACTGAGTAGATTGGTTACTTATTGGTTATAATACTCGAGTTTTAGTTAGTAGATCACATGTTTAAAAACTGCTATGCCGTCTTCGTTATGCTCAACTAGTTAGTATCACTAGTCCTCACACAAAAATTGAGTCAAAGCTATATATATATATATACGAACCAATGACATTTAAGGTCCCCCCCAAGTGGGAAATACGATATGAAAGTGAAGATGAGCGCTTTTGGTGCGAAAACAAGAAATTCAATTTTCCTAAATGGAATTACGAAATTTACCAAGTGAGTTCTTGGGATCTAACATCCCCAACAGGTTCAGACCTGGGACTTAGTGTCTAGAAGTCGAATATCCCAATCGCAAAACCAACTCTGAATAGTTCATTTATGGTTTTTTTAAAAATAGATGAGCTCAGAGAACACACCACCTGCAAAATTCTCCTCTTAAGCTTCACAAAATTTTTAAAACTTTCATGTTATCACTCTTTTTCCGTTTCATTTTCAAACCTATTTTCACTTTTTTTTCATCTGTAGGAATGATTTTAGTCAACTTGTCGGTGAAGAATTTGCCAGTTTCTTTGATTTCACCAATCAACGTTTAGATGTTGCGTTAAGATCATTTTTAAATAGTTTTTCACTGACTGGTGAATCACAAGAACGTGAACGTATATTATTACATTTTTCACGACGTTTTCACGCATGTAATCCAACTAGTTATTCATCTGAAGGTAAGTGGTATTTTTTTCAGAATTTCAAGATTTAGAGATTATTTTAAGCATATATCTTTTTTTGTTGTTGTTTATGGAAACGTTTGTCGTGGTAAACAGTAGAACTGTTGTAAATCTGATAATTAGTGTGTAATAGTTTGATCAGTCAGTCAGTCAAATAGATAGACAGACATCATCATAGAACAACAGCACAGGCGTGCATTGACCCAAAGTTGCTATGACACATTAGCATGGAGAGATGAAAATAACATTGGATAACTATCTCGTTCTAACATGGAACTTCTCAGAAATGTGTATTCGCGGTCCCCACTACAACGAGTTGAATCCACGACCTTCCATCTCACTCGAATACTTAGTCTCCAGAACAATGAGCCACCATCTCATAATGCTAATATCTAGCTTCGATCAATTTACGATATTGCTCGGCTATCTTCTTTTGCTTTGTAATGGATACCTGTTGCACATCCGATATGATTGAGCTCCATTGTTCACAGCCTCTCACTAAATGTCCAAGAGTCGGATCTTGAATTTTCATATAAATGCCAATTATAGTATGAATCTTTAGTCTTATTAGAATGCTCACTGATAGCTTCATTGTATGTGGGGTGAGGATATTTGTCTTACATTTACGGTAACGGTCACTACAATTGATACTTTCAACCACCATCATTATTCTTCCTCATAATCACTCATAATTTTGTTATATTATTAAAATTATATTAATTATATCATACAAGCATTCAAACTAGTTTCTCAGGTTATAACTGTTGTACCGGTATATTATACAGCCTTCTATTCAACTCCAAAATTAATCAGTTTTTTATGATCTAAAACTTTGCTTAACTTTCTAACTCTTAAATGAATATATATATTCAGAAAGGGTTTTGTGGAGATTTCAATATTTCAAAGTTGAAATCATGAGTCGATTGAAGCTGGACCACCATCGAAAACCTGGAAGCACTGGACGGCCGTTTCGTCCTATTATGGGACTCCTCAGCAGTGCGCATCCACGATCCCGCAGCCGCGAGATTCGAACCCAGGACCCACCAGTTTCGAGCCGAAGCCCTTAACCGATAGACCACTGAGCCGGCATCCAACGGTGTTAATGTCTAACTTCAACCAATCCACGATTTTGAGCGACCGTTCACCAATGTCATCAGTGAGTTGATATCTCACAACAGACCTGGATGAACTCCACTGGTCACTGCTTCCCACTAGAACTCCAGGATATGTACCTTGAAGTCAGTCACTAGTGAGCATATGATTATAATCAGAAAGGGTTTTGTGGAGATTTCAATATTTCAAAGTTGAAATCATGAGAAAACCCTTTCTGATTATAATCATATGCTCACTAGTGACTGACTTCAAGGTACATATCCTGGAGTTCTAGTGGGAAGCAGTGACCAGTGGAGTTCTTCCAGGTCTGTTGTGTGATAACGCCTCACTGATGACATT
Organism: Schistosoma mansoni; assembly: GCF_000237925.1. Taxonomy (NCBI): domain Eukaryota; kingdom Metazoa; phylum Platyhelminthes; class Trematoda; order Strigeidida; family Schistosomatidae; genus Schistosoma; species Schistosoma mansoni. The sequence continues at coordinate 15,151,246 of NC_031500.1, read as the reverse complement.
GGTGAACGGTCGCTCAAAATCGTGGATTGGTTGAAGTGAGACATTAACACCGTTGGATGCGGGCTCAGTGGTCTA
>NC_031500.1:15146219-15150971 GCF_000237925.1 Schistosoma mansoni | reverse complement strand
AGCTTCAATCGACTCATGATTTCAACTTTGGAATATATATATATTAATATTTCTTTTGCATTAATTGTATAACATTTCGAAATTTATCAGGTAGAGATACGCTAACAAATTAATCTTTTTTGCCCAAGATTAAATCACCTATATTTCTCTCCCTTCCTCTCTCTCTCTCTCTCTCCTCTTATAGGACTTCCTTTTAGTGTTTCTAATTTCCTTGATATTTAATTTTCTTTATTTCCCTTTTTTTCTTTCTCCATTTCCTTCTGTCTATAATAATCATCAATCATATTTGTATATATGTGCGTGCGTGCGTGTCAAGGTGTTTCACAAGTTATCCATACAATTTAGATAAAGTATGACTGACGATTATGGTCAATAATAACAGTAATAATATAAATATTATTGGCACGCAGATCCATCACATTGTCCGTGATTCACACTGATTGATTGATTGGTTGATAGGTAGATAGATGGTTAGTACTGCTATTATTATTATTATTACTATCAGTAATTAATCAATAGAGTAGGATTGATCATTTATTTGCTGGGTTTTGTTCCTCTTACTGGTTCATAATCCACATCAGTGGTAGATAGTTATTTTTCGGACAAATTAGGAAAAAGAAAGTATAACCATTACTGATAAAATAAAATTCTGTTTAATTGTCTATTTTGTGTGTGCGTCTATTCAGTCCTCGTGATTGATAATGCTGTGATGCCCACTTGTTTTCTGATACACAGATACGCACATACACGTATAATAGTTTTCTGAATAAGTAAATAAACAGAAATGCACAGTTACTTTTTGTCACTGCTGTACACAGACGATGTTTTTGTGTAGTTTATACAGTTATTCACTGTATTTGTGTATATGCATAGTTCGTAATGTGTACTTCTCACTTACTGTCTGTGCATGATTGAGCACTATGAGTGATTGTACGTACTCAGAAATATTAGCATAACAATTTTTAATTTCTTACACCTCTTGATGTGAATCGCCACATGCTTAGTTAATAGTGATATGAATTACGTTCTTACCAGTACTACTATTACTACTAATTATTGTAATTATAATTACAACGATAATGTATTAATAATAGTTTCATTAAAATAATATGACATTGTTTTACTATGATAATCAGTCAGCACATTTAGCTACATTGTATACATCGCAATAAATAACCTAGTGAGATAGCTGAGTTTAAGTGCAGGGTACTAGAAAAAAATAGAAAAGATCTAGGGACGGACAGTTCGAAATATAGCGTCAGTCCATCAAGTCATTGATAGTCGAAGTGTGCTGCGTTGGTTGATTCAGACTACTGATTGAAGTTCGCGCGATTACCGTAACCAATGAATTAAAGCCTTATTTATTCGATCCAGCATTCATTGAACACTTTACTTCACTCAACTGGTCCTAAAGTCAAAACACGGTTTGGAAAAGAGCATAATTATATTCCAAAACAAAGTCAGTCAATCAGCTACAACGCAGGACCAGGCACATACATACTTCGATCCAAGTTGCCATACCTCATTAGCACATCAAGATGAACACCGAATTCATAGTAGTGTAGTGAACAAGAACACGTGTGGGGACCATCGAATGTATTTAAGCACAAATTACAGACCATCTCACTAAAATCTGATAACCATACAGTAAACAGTTAATTTGCAAAATAACAATCAATTGTCTCAATCTTCACTGTTCCTTCTGCAAATATCAGTCCATCTTCTCTGATTTCATTGTTCATACATTTTCATACCGATTGCTCTTCGTTCCTGTTCTTCCCTTATCTATCTTCTGCCGTAATACATTCTATGCCTGACCATCACCATATACTACTGATGTGGATATAAGTAACCCACACCACAGTAGTTGATTTAATGGTGGTAATATATAAAAGTGAGATTGTATATAAGGATATAGTACAGGAAGAAAGACAGATATAAAGCAATTTTAATCTCATAGTTTAAGGTCAGACAAAGAGTATATACACCTACGCCATTGTGATCGTTTCCAAGCCATGTCAGCCAGAGTCTCCAACCATTGGTTACGGTAGTCACTCAAACCATTTGCATCGGAATAAACAGTCTGCACTCGCAATCTGTTTAACGTCTAGGCAATAAGAAAGGGGTACCACTCTTTGTCTATTTAGTTAGTCAGTTGGTCATTCCTAACATGGAAACTGGCACATATGTACATCAGTTCAAGTTGCCACACTCCATTAGCATAGTGAGATGGAATTGTCAAGGAAAATCCCAGACTCGTAGAGATATTAACAGTATTGTTGGTGATAGAAAAGACTAGGCATCCAAGGTAAAATTCTAGAAAATATAAGTTAGTGACATAAAAGAAATACGAGGAATTTAGAAACCTAGGATCTAATGGAATGTAGCGAATAAATGCACCTCTAGCATTGCGAAAGATTCTGAGTCATGTCGTCCAAAGTCTCTAATCACTGATCATGGTTACTACACTAATCCTGACCATATAACTTTGTCCAACATCGATGTCTCCGCAGACTGATACCATGTGTGAGTTTGATCACTCCTTGCTTTTTTTTTAACCTACTCCTAGTGGCGTCGGGTAAGATGACTTAGAATTGGCTAAATGATCCAAATCCATTTTCTACTACTACTGCGACTACTACTCTAGGGTTTGTAATAATTTCATCTTTCTGCTAATGTGGTGCGTCAACTAGAATCTAAGTACATATATGCCAGGTTCAACGTTGCATATGAATGGCCGAGTGAAACTGCTTAGTTTTCGTTTAGTAGCTTTGATCATATACAAGCGTCATTCAGAACTCGTCACTTTTTTAAACTAGTCCGTTCTTGTCAGTTTGAAATTCCTTGTCAGTATCTACTGTCAGCCTTATGCTTAATTAAAACCTGTATTTTGTACAAATCATTATCTGCCCATTAGAAAATTAAGTCACTTAGTCAAAATTAAATGCATTATATCGCTTGAAATCAGTCATTTTTATGACTTCACTATGTCATACCTTTAACAGACATTGTTCTTTATTATAAGCGGAGGTGTTAACCCATTCTTTCAGTCTATCTATTTTATTATCTTTTTGATCTTCTTTCCTAACTATTTTTTTCTATAAAATCCTTAAGATAATTATTCATCATCAAAGTGAACATAACTAAATTAATTTCAGTTTCTTTGTCATTTGCTTCAGTGACGAGTTTTTGAAGTCTTTATCAAATTCTTGGCCGCTTTCAGTGTAGTGGGATATTTTGGTTTAATTTTTAATCAACCACTACGTTTCCTTTCAACCAAACAGTTCAGAAAAGTTTCCATCTCTTTAGAGAATTTGATGTCAGATGTACTATTGATGTTTCTGAACAGTTCGTCTAATGCATCTCATTGTATAATGACGAAAGCGTCATCTACGTACCTCAACCAGAATTTTTGTTGAAGGGAACACTTTGAGACTACACTTGTTTCCAATGAACGCATAAATAATCTCCGGAGTTAGTTTATCAGGCCCTGATACCCTCCCTCGCTTTAGATTCCTCATAGCCTTTTCAACGTCACTAGGAGTTGGAGGACTTAAATTCAGGTTGCTTGAAGATAGTGTGGCTGAAGGTCAGTTGAACTGTTTTCTAAAGTATTCTGCCCATCTGTTCAATTTCATGGATTGAGAGTTAATAATAGTCCCATTTTTTATGAGGTAGTCTAGCTAATAGCCAGATTTTCAATACCCGTTTCCTTGATAAGTCTGAACAGTTGTCTACTGTTACCTATCGCTGCTGTCTTTTCCATTTCTTCTGCCTTCACTAACCACCACTGCTCATTATCATTATTTATGTTTTTAATCAACCTACGTTAAAGCTGCTTCCGCTCCTCATTGTGTTCACAGCCAGATGGGATAAGTTTCCGAGCATCTATCAGTTCTGTAGACGCCGCCGAAATTCACTGATTTTTTCTAATCTTTTGGTTTAAATTGCTAGTAGATATCACTGCTTTTTCCACAGCCTTTTGAATATCATATCAAGCTACATATTCTTAACTTTTTCCTCATTAAGTTGAACTCTAATGTGTGTTTTTTCTGTTCCGTTCCCGTTTTCAATATTAATTGACATATGCTAAACAAGTGATCACAAATATTATTTGGCCAGACACAAAACGTTCACACAACAGATTTTTAATTATCAGAAGGGGTTTTGTGGAGATTTTAGTAATTTATAGAGTTGAGATCATGAGTCAATTGAAGCTAGACCACCATGGAAAACCTGGAAGCACTGGACGGCCGTTTCGTCCTATTATGGGACTCCTCAGCAGTGCGCATCCACGAACCCACTCTCGCGGGATTCGAACCCAGGACCTACCAGTTTCGAGCCGAAGCCCTTAACCGATAGACCACTGAGCTGGCATCCAACGGTGTTAATGTCTAACTTCAACTGATTCACGAAATTGAGCAACCATTCACCAATGTCATCAGTGAGTTACTATCTCACAACAGACCTGGTTGAACTCCACCGGTTACTGCTTCTCACTAGAACTCCAGGAAATACCTCAAGGAGTCAGTCACTAGTGAGCACATGATCATTATCAGAAGGGGTTTTGTGGAGATTTTAGTAATTTATAGAGTTGAGATCATGAGTCAATTGAAGCTAGACCACCATGGAAAACCTGGAAGCACTGGACGGCCGTTTCGTCCTATTATGGGACTCCTCAGCAGTGCGCATCCACGAACCCACTCTCGCGGGATTCGAACCCCAGGACCTACCAGTTTCGAGCCGAAGCCC
>NC_031500.1:15139177-15146019 GCF_000237925.1 Schistosoma mansoni | reverse complement strand
AAAATCTCCACAAAACCCCTATCTGATAATGATCATGTGCTCACTAGTGACTGACTCCTTGAGGTATTTCCTGGAGTTCTAGTGAGAAGCAGTAACCGGTGGAGTTCAACCAGGTCTGTTGTGAGATAGTAACTCACTGATGACATTGGTGAATGGTTGCTCAATTTCGTGAATCAGTTGAAGTTAGACATTAACACCGTTGGATGCCAGCTCAGTGGTCTATCGGTTAAGGGCTTCGGCTCGAAACTGGTAGGTCCTGGGTTCGAATCCCGCGAGAGTGGGTTCGTGGATGCGCACTGCTGAGGAGTCCCATAATAGGACGAAACGGCCGTCCAGTGCTTCCAGGTTTTCCATGGTGGTCTAGCTTCAATTGACTCATGATCTCAACTCTATAGATTTTTAATTAGTTAAACTACACAACCAAATACTATCTACTCAAGTTTTTACACTATTATGTATGATCGTACGTTGTTCAATACTTCAACTAAGCTTCTTTTTGAAGAAAATTCCATCTCATCATTGTATTGGGAGTTTTTGTCGAATTTTTAAGTATATATATATATAGGTCTTTTTTGAATGATAATTAATTTTCAACAACTCTCCATTATGTAATCCCTATCTCTTTTTTTATTATTACTTCACAATAGATACTTGTCATACTTTAGTCTGTGCACTTATGTTACTCAACACGGATCTGCATAGTCAAGTAAGTGATGTTTTGTCTGATAATTGTTGATAAAGACATTACTATTAGAAGCCTGGTTTTATGGTCCTAGATTTATTCATTGGTTTCACTTTGTCGATAATGCGTAATTTGTGTTGAGTTGCGCCTCGATTACATAATGAGTTGTTCTGTTTTGTATGGTTGACATGTATCTCCCATCATTGGTTAATTAATTATCTGATTACATGACTCGTATTAACTAACCTCCATTGTTTAATTAACGTACGAGTAGAGTTTCTGTATAAACGTGATAGGCTCAATATGATTGTTAAGTCGGCTTACAGTAAACTCTATCAGAGCCTCCAGAGGCTCATAAAGAGCCCAACCAATCAGCGATTAGTTAGAAGCTATGCTACTAAAATAACGAGGTCCTGATTGGCTGTTTAACACACTGCTACTATGGGAACTCAAGGTCTTTTAATTACTATAAAACCCCTGTTTTTCTGTACATAAATGAACCTTGCAGTAAAGTGTTTCTCTGATACTCGTGTCTTCTTACTGGTGTTCGAGTCGCTGAGTAGTGCTAGCCCTGGGGTTATCGAAATAGCTTAGGATCTGAATAAAGCGTTCAACCAACAAGATATAACAGTGGCGACGGGGAAAAACTACAATCTAACAAGACATCAGTGGCGACGAGAAAAAATGACAATGAGTATTTCTTTAGAGCAATTTGAAGCTTATATGGAGCGTCAAGAAAAACGGTTTGAACAGTCTCAAATCAGAGTCGTGGGAGCCCTTATGCAGCAACTATGTATGTCTCAACAAAACTCTGCTGCTGGTGAATTTCAAGTATCTCATACTGACTCAGTTATTAATGCAATCCATGAATTTAATTTTAATGGTGCAGCAGGTGTCACTTTTAACTCTTGGTTTAAGAAGTATGAAGATATGTTCCGTATTGATCTCTGCAGACTGGATGACGCTTCAAAAGTCAGAATACTTCTAAGAAAGCTTGGGACAACAGAACATGAACGCTATAGTAACTTTATTCTTCCGAAGAACCCACGAGACTTTAGTTTTGATGAAACAATTCAAACCCTGTCTCAAATCTTTGGAGAAAAGTCGTCTCTATTTAATATCCGTTACCAGTGTTTGAAGATAACGAAAGAATCAGGAGATGACTGGGTGAAACACGCAGGTATTGTGAACCGAGAATGCGAGAGGTTCAAGTTGTCTTCCATGTCTGAAGACCAGTTTAAATGCTTAGTTTTTGTCTGTAGCCTGCGTTCACCTGAGGATGCTGACATCCGAACGAGAATCCTAAGCAAACTTGAGCATTGTCCCAACATGACCCTGCAGGAAGTGACTAATGAATGTCAAAGGTTAGTGAATTTGAAGCACGATACCTCGATGGTAGAAAACACTAACCAGTTCCCCCACGTTAATGCTGTTGAGAGAAAAGTCGTACAAGGTTCCAGCACACCTAATTATCGTAATAACGGCGACAAACCATCATCTCCATGCTGGGCATGTGGAGGCTGGCACTATAAGAGATTTTGCCCGTATAAAGAACATTGTTGCAGTAAGTGTCATCGAAAGGGCCATATAGAAACCAGCTGCAGAAAAAGAAATTATAAACGACATTTTGCAAAACCTTACTTCAAGAAATACAGGTCTGGGGCATTAACGAAAAGAATTTTGGTATCACATAACAAAGCTCGAAGTTGCCGCCAGAGAAAGTACGTAACCTTGAATATTAATAAACACCGCATTCGACTTCAGCTTGATACGGCTTCTGATATTACTTTAATAAGTTCAGAAACTTGGAAGAAGATTGGGCGACCCACGTTGCATCGAACACCACAAATAGCACACAGTGCTTCAGGTGGAAAGTTAAATATTGTTGGAGAAATACCTTGCATTGTGTCTAAAGGTGCGGTAACAACAAGTGCAACAGTATATCTAACAAAGAAGCCAGCACTCGACTTATTGGGGCTTGATTGGATAGAAAAGTTGAAATTATTAGATCGTCCCATAAGTTCAATCTGCAACAACGTCACTATGTCGAATGTTGGGGACCCAACATTGTTTCGTGGGGGAGGATGAAGTCGGCAAATGCAGTCTGGATACCTACCCCACTTCTTCAAAAAAAGGGGGAGGCGTTAAGTCGGCTTACAGTAAACTCTATCAGAGCCTCCAGAGGCTCATAAAGAGCCCAACCAATCAGCGATTAGTTAGAAGCTATGCTACTAAAATAACGAGGTCCTGATTGGCTGTTTAACACACTGCTACTATGGGAACTCAAGGTCTTTTAATTACTATAAAACCCCTGTTTTTCTGTACATAAATGAACCTTGCAGTAAAGTGTTTCTCTGATACTCGTGTCTTCTTACTGGTGTTCGAGTCGCTGAGTAGTGCTAGCCCTGGGGTTATCGAAATAGCTTAGGATCTGAATAAAGCGTTCAACCTACAAGATATAACAATGATATATTTATATATTATGTTGACACAAAATGAATTTTGCTCCTTTTCCCATCGAGATATCCATAACTCGTGTTGTTGGCTTCATATGCCTAGCAATGTGTTTATTTTTTGTAAGTTTTTAGTTTTGACTCAGTGTCTTCTACCATCTACTGATACATTTGCAGGACCAAATGAGGATTTGATGAAGAACTGAAATAAATACTTTATTCAAAGCAAAGTTGTCTCTTGGACTTAGTGGCTGAAAGCACTCAAACCACACACTATATCTTTGATTTGAGCAGACACTAACTAGAATTACTAGTCCTCAAACACACAATAGAAACATGCTTCAAACCTAAATGCATTCAGTGTATTCTCGGTGTGTGATTTTTATCTTATTGTCTGTACATAATATAGAAATGGTGGAGCTATGCCTTAATGGTTAAGGTGTTCGACCTTCAGTCACTAAGTCTCGGTTTCGAACCCCTCTCCACCTACTTCGGTTTGAATAGCCGGCTAGTATCATTAATTCTCTTAACCAAATAGCTGATAGTTTAATTGTCGTTCTTAAATTGTTACATGACGTACGTCACAGTAGGTTTTCCAGTTTATACCTTGGTAGTATCGATTTGCTCAAAATTCTTGGCCACATTTTTCTCAAACATCCATTTATTGTCATAAATTTTAGTAGTTTAGTAATGTTTTAATTCACCAATCATACCTACTTTTCCCTATATGTATAAACTATAATTCTTTCTGTAGTTGACTTCAGACACTTCATTTATTTATCAAATCGAATAGAAATCCACTGTGTGACGTCTTGTGTTTTTCTTCTCAAAACTTATACAATCGTTTACACACGTATATATAATTAATGTAGGGAAAAGTTTGCTTATTTGTTAGGGTATATGAGTTTAAGTTGGAGTGAAATTCGTAGACTTTAGTTAGTTAGCCAACTAATGAATACAATCAATTAATCAGTAGTGATTCATCAAATCGAATGGAAAAATATCACAAGTATAAAATACACTAGCAAACTCTAATATAATATAAAGTTCATTGCGTGATGTGATTATGTTCAAGGAAGCAAATCATGATCATTTCAAGTTAGAACAGAATTTTGATTGAAGATGACAAACTATTAGTAATAATCATAAAATGAATAAAGTTTTAAGCTACAACCCACTGCACAAGCTAGTTGTTCTCTGGAATCAGTGGATAACGCGATGGCGTTTGAAATTAACGGTACTGAGTTCGAGTCCTGGAAAAGACATTAACTTCGAGATGCATGTACATCCAGCTCACGAATCCAAAACAGGATGAAATGCTCATCCTGGTTTAAATTGCTAGTCACCATCCATCTTTGCTTACTAATGGCTTTATAGTTTTGCATTTTCCTTGACTATATGATCTTGAGATGTACTACCTAAAGTGATAGGTAATACTTTTTAATAAGTGGTCACCTATGCATGTAGCTCCAGAAGGGCTAATATACAGATATATGTACAATACCACTAATTCTCACTCAAACACTGTAACCCAAAGCAAAGTTCATAAAGCCTGTACATGGTTAGTGGGCGACATTAACGAAGTCTAAAAGTCAGGTCCTAATTCAATGGCTAGTTGATATCATTCAGTTTATTATCACTTCTAATAATGTCATTTTCTTGTCAATAATTTGTATATGTGAATGTTGCCTTATTGAATGAACAAAAATTGTTCTCCCAGCTAGTGGTGCTGTCCATACAACATGACCCGGTCTCGTTGGTGTTTATCACGCTGGCACATTATATCTATCTGTCGAGATTCTGTTCACCCATAATAAAAGTGTAAAACTCGTTCGTCATTAAACATTATTCCTTTTTCAGAAAAACTCCATAGGATATATGTCTTTGTGACTCAGTAATAGTCCGCACAATATATATTACCCTTAAATCATATATATACCTTACCCTTTCTGTATGGTTCAATCTATCACTGTAAAATCACAGGGAACATTTGCACAAGTAACTTTTTAGAAAATTATCGACCAAATTGTAACAGAATTAACAATCACGACAATTTAAAATTTTTACCAATCCATTTCGGTTGGAATAAAATGTGGTTTCTTTAATTTATCATCATTATAATCCAACCAGAGCTTGACGCATATGTGGTTTGCTAAGTTACCATATCATACTGGCATGACGAGATAAAATTAACAGCGCGAGTGACAAAAGCGGTCGAAATCATGTATTAGCAATAATAATTTTAAAAAATACTAAACTTAGGAATGTTGTTCGAGAACGTACACATTTGCTCCATTATGACCGATTTTGAGCCAATATTACCCAAATTCTCTAACCACTAATCACACTTAACACTCTAATCTCAGTCAGGTAGTCTGCTTCTGCTAACATTGCTCAAACCAACTCTTATTCGTCAAATTAATTATTCATTTTCTGATGTTTAAAATAATGGTTCCCTTAAAATCTTATTAGGAACATCAATAATGTACTGAAATACACGTATATCCTACTGAGGATTCCTAGATAACTGAATGATGCACATTCTATAGTCGAGAGATAGACATAACTTAATATAATGATTTTCATTCGTCATAAGTAGGAAAGTTCCGGCCCACCCCACTGATTTCGTTCTATGCCAGCTGATACGAATAGCATCACATGGCTCAAATTTTAGCTCATGAACCCGCATTTTAGTGATTCATTTATAAATAAATTACTTCCCAGTAATAACTATTATTATTATTCATTTAGTATTGTTTGTTTGAATCTTCCCATCGATGTGTTGGGACTGCAACTGGTCAGTCTCTAATTGGCATATGTGCATACTGTGCGTATTGCCTCGATATAGCCTAAATTCACAAGCATTGTAAGCAAAGATGGATAGAGCCTCCAACCGTCCAGCCCACGTCTCGCCATATCGGCCACGCCCTGTCCCGCCCATCATGATCATCCCCCCTGACCCCGAAAAGGATCCCAACATCTTCTCCCCCTCCTCCTCCACGCCCTCCCTCGTGCCCGCCCCCTCAGAGCATTCCTACTTTGGTACCGCGTCATGGGATGGCGAATCACTACCGCCTTATGAGGGCCGGCGGCGGTCCAGGACAAGCTTTGTCGCAGATCACAACAGCGGCACAAGGCACACGAGAGAGGGAGACGTGTTCTCGGATGAGAACGCGGCGCGCCTGCAGGAGATGAGAGAAAGAAATCCAAGGCCAGGGCTAGGTGTGGTGATACCAGCCACGGTCATAAACCCGGCGTATCAACAATCTCCTGGTTCTTCGCTCGGGAGCGTGACGCCGACGGCGAATGGGCCCAATGCCTCCCTACCCTCTTTCCATTCGACGCACCCTGCCCATTCTCATGCCGAGTCATCAATCATACCGGCTTCCGACACCGCCCCAGTAGCTTCGACCTCGAAGCTGTGGGAATCTCCTTCGTCTCAACTTTCTGACCCGTCTTCCACGCGTCGCATCTTATGCCTCTCCCCGGCGGCATCGCGTGCGCTATACAAATGGTGGAAAAAATGGAGAACGTGGATACTTGTTTTGCTAGTCGTAATACTGGTAGGATTGGCATTGATGGTCGGGTTACTAGAGGGGGATGCCCTCTTCGAAACAAGACACTGGGGTGGCAATCCCCCTAGGGAGGACAACACCCGGAGTTGCGGATGGAAGAAAACCTCGATAATGGGACAGGTAGGATCTCCC
>NC_031500.1:15038735-15138977 GCF_000237925.1 Schistosoma mansoni | reverse complement strand
GGGCTCGAACCCAGTACCTTTCGCTTCAAATGCCATCGCGTTATCCACTCGTCCACTGAGTCCTGATAGCCACTTGCTTGTGCAATGGGGTGAAGTTATGTTCACTTGATGTTGTATATTTGTATTGGGTTCGAATGCCAGAGTGAACATCAACTCTGAGATGCAGGTACATCCAGTTGACGAGTCCCAAATAGGACGAAACGCGCGTCAAACTGTATTCCACTGCTAGTCACTATCCATCTTTGCTCATTATTATTATTTATATCATTATCTAGCGATCATTTTTAGTAAAAAGCCTAATCTACCATACAATCGTTAACATTAAAATTTATGTATATCTTGAATTCTGTCATACTTTAACTATGAAACACATTTGTTAAATTAGAATGTAGCAAAAAATCCTTGACTATGTGTCCTGTTTTATTTCTGTACTGTAAAATGTATCGAATTCATAATAAATGACCATTAGAAAATGATTGATTCTAGTTTGGAAATAAACAATTAATTCTTTTACCTCGCTCTTGCTCTATATGTCTCTTTCTTTGTATTCTTCTTAGTTATCCACTCCCTCTTATTATCCAGACAAAAACGTTTTAGCTACTCTTTCATAATTACTCTTCTTTTCTTCTACTTCCATAGTTACTAATGATTAACTTCACAAAAAGTTTCCTATTTTGTTCATTATTAATACTGTTCACAATTTTTTATCAGAAAAACAACTAGGGGGATCATATCATACATAATAATCGCAAGGGATTTGTGGAGATTATTGATTATTGTAGCTTCCATCATGGACTGAGTTTATTTTAACATTCTTTAAAAACTAAAAAGTAAACCAGTGGGTCTTTAAAACATTACATTTGGACCACTGAACGAACAATACAAAGCTCACATTTAGGTTAGGTAAAAACGATAGATAATACTGCGAATCTTCACTAATTAAGGTGCTTGGGATATGCAAAACATATTTCCAACTACCGCCTACCGTCATGGACTATGTTTGATTTTGTAGAAGTAAACTAAAAGAAGTCTAGGGGCTGCCACTCCATAAAATGATGCCAATCAGTCGAGTCACCAGCAGTTGGAGTGTTAGTAGTTTCAAACTATTTGGTAAAATTCCGCTCGATTATTGTAACTAATCGTTAGACACGTTAAGTGTTGTAGCTCAGAATCGGTCTAAATAAGACAGATGCATTTACAATTTGTCCGACCTCAGATGTTGAGTTTCAAAGTTATCTTTTATTGTTGATTCTAAAAATTCGTTTTTTATCCTCAAATCATATCGTTCCTACCTAATGCTTTCTACTAATACTGTTACTAATTTTAATTCGGTGCTCATGTAATGTAACGACTTTAGTTGATGATATCATGTCCATTATATTCAACATTGTTTTAAACTGACTATCCATCTCATTTTAGCTTTTTTCGACTTTTTCATCAGTACGCACTGACAACATCAGACGGAATGAAGAGGATGAAAAGACTTTACATTTCTTGTTAATTATTATTTTATCGTTTGCATTAAACTAGTTTCAAGACTTTTCTAAATCGAGCAAATCTTTTCAATACAAATAGCAATAAATTGTTTAGAATCACCGTTTAATGTTCAATAGGTTTTGTTCTCTTACATCAATTCTTTCAACCAGTCACTTAAGGACAGTCTAAACTTTTCATACGTTTTTACGACTTTAATAATCCTTTACATCTATCTCATTCGATAAATATTATGATAACCTATATTTTTAACACGTTCAAAATTCTATTATACTGCAGTGAACGAGTGGGGACAACCAAATGTATTTGACACGAAAATTACAGACTATCTCATTAAAATCTAACAACCATATGGTAAACAGTTAATTTGCAAACTATCAATCAATTGTCTCAATGTTGACCGTTCCTTCTGCAAATATCACTCCATAGTCTCCGATTATTATCGTTCATGCATTTTCATACTACATGCGTTTCGTTTCCGTTCTTTCTTTATCGATCTTCTAGTAAAGTACATTGTCTTCCTGACCATCGTCATATACTAATGTGGATGAATCGTTTTTTGGTATTGTTTGTTAAATCAGTTTCCATTTTATTTGTTCATTAGTTTAGCACATCTTTCTCTCATTAATGTTCGATGTGAAGCTGTATGTAATCTAGGTTATTTTATAGTACTGGTTTGCAATGAATTCATTATCAAATTGTATATTCCTTGAATATAAAAACTTCCTGGCACATTTGAACAGGGAATCTTTTAAGAAATTTGAAGCAATTTGTCCATTTGATAAATTTAGATAGTGTAATTAGAAGACGAAGATTACCAGAACTATGTGATATCAAAAGTTAGACAAATATTGAAAACCAGTGAAGACTGAGCATTTGTTTCATCCTGGTATGGGAACTTCTCCGCTGGGTATTGAACCCAGGACCTTCAGGTCTCTCGACAATTGCTTATTATTTGGAATACTAAAACAACTATATATATATATATATATATATATATATATATATATATAGTTAGTTAGTTAGTTAGTTAGTTACCATTATTTTAATTCACTAAATGTTATGGTATTTCCCTCTTTTACTCCCAACCTTTTCCGTACTTTCTTATTCTCATCGGTGTATTAGGGTATAACAAAGAAAATGTCTTGTCAAGATTTTGTTAATAATCTAACTCAAATGAATTGTGGAGATAATTTTTCTAAAGAAGATTTGAAAGTCTTATACAATGCTATTAAACAAGAACCAATACGTTGGCCTCAGTAAGTCAAACTGTTTGCCTTTTTCTAAATCAATAGTCCAGTTTTGTTGTTGACATTTTCACAATTGCATCAATCCTCCTTTTTTGTAATATTGATGTCGAAATATATCTCATAGTCTTACTGAAGTTAGTACATATTGATATTTTGTGAAGTGGTCCAAGCACTGAACTAAAAGTGATCTCTCTAGTATAGCCGGCATTGGTACCTTGATTTAATGGCCGGGCTTGCAAACCACAGTGACTCAACTGAGCCTTACTGGGTGGAACATTTGTCTATTTAGGTCGTAGTATGTCATGTAGGTTAGTAAAAATAAAAACAGTGAACTCAAGGCCCATAGGCAGTCTTACTTGAGATTGCGCAGAAGTGTGATAAAAGCAGGATTTTTCTTTCGGACACCTAGCATGTACGGCACTCCTATCCCCTCATAACAGAAGACTGAGTTATAAAGGGTTGGTCGTAAAAATAATCACACCTCACCTTGCCCTCACAAATTTCAATCACCAGCATTAAGGTCTTAAAAATATGAAGATAACGCTTGAAGAACAACTCACGAAAAGGTCATATGTGACTAGCCTCAAGCTGTTGTCACTTAGTCTCTGTGGTCACGCTCCCATATCACCGATACCACTACTAACCCTGTGTCTTTTTCAGGCACCGGAAGAGGAAGTATCCTTCCATGTAGTGACCAGCCGAGAAGTGACAACTGCCCTCATACTTCAAACAGCAGCACTCAAAACTGACTAACTGATTGAGAGTCAATGACTGCGTCTACTGATTTGTCTACTGTATATTACGTAGTATATGAAAGGTTTTTCCTTAAAATAAATTATTTATTGCAACATAATCTCACATTATCTTTCATTTTTTTACTCTTCAGCTCTGATGTAAATATGATGGGTTTTGTTAATTTATATTATCCTGCACCACCAAACGCTCTTGGTCCACCAGTGGTAGGTGCTCCAGTAGGTGGATTTCTTACAGCAGCCAACTTTTATGCACCAAATCTTCCTCAGACACATTTTATGTTTAGTCCATTGCAAAATACTGCTTATCCTCCCATGATTTTCCCACATGTAGCAACATCTCAACTAAATGATAATACCACTATCACATCGAATTCCTTATCGTCAGCACTATCTCCATTGACCACTTCTCAACTATCGTATTCATCACCGAATACTGGAATGTCGCCACCTTTCTATTGGAACCCGAATAATTTCAGTACACCATTGTATGATGACCAATCAAATCCCGGTGTTGTATCATTTATGAATTCAAATCAGCTAGATGCTCCTGTTTTGCCAAATCCTTATACACCATCATCGGCTGAACAACTTCGACAACAGGTATTACAGTTAACTCAAGCAAATCGTAAACTGAATGAGTCTTCTGGGCTAAGTCCTTATCTAGATGTAAGTCTCCATTGCTGTTATCTTATAATCGATTCTCTTATTGTTTACTTTTAAAACCCTTACCTAGTGAGTGTTAGGGATCTGTAGAAATTCTCGAATTGTATAGTTCACATTACAAACTGAATTCACTTTAAAAACCATTGGAAACCAGGATACATTAGACAACTGTTTCATCCTAGAATGAAACTTCCCAAGAATTAATTAATTTTGGGGCATTCGCGCCTGTGAACCACTGGATGCGGATTCAGCGATATGAAAGCTAGACATTGGCGGTGGAACCCATTTTATCCACACTGTGATCACAATTTCTCACTTCCAAGCAGTCTGATGAAACTGTTGTCCATTACTTCCTAATCGTTAATGTTCGCCTAATTGAGGTCAGTTTGTTATGTAAATTATAAAACTGCCTAGTCATTTAAACACTTTCTCCACTTGTCATTTAAATTGTCTATTCATGTACAACTTGAAATCTCCTGGGGTCTGTGTACTTTTTTAAATAACTCATTCTATTGTTCCCGTGTTAAAATTATTCTAATTTTTTAACGTTTTATTGTGTACCCAAATTTCTATCCTACTTTCAAGAGGGGCCGTCAGTATATATATATATATATATATATATATATATATATATATATATATATACGAAATAGTAATGCGAGTTTCAAAATGCGCACGCGCCTGCATTAACGATTGAAAACAGATTTTTCTTTAAAGAAAGAAAATTCATTTTCCCCATACTTTGGGTCGATATTTTGGGAAATAATGCATTTGCTAATAGACAACCATTAAAATCACAGAAATAATGAACAGTTGTTTTTAGTCATACTATTATAATATGCGATCAAATAGTTTTTATACAATTGTTTACCCACATACACAAAGAGAGATGTTACATTGCGTGAATCTACCTACTGTACACTAAATAAATAAATTGTCTTAAGTTTTCTTATGTGTAATATATATTACTAATTTTGTTGTATGGTTTTACACAGCACATCATTGTACCTACTGGTATTTCAGTAATTTAAATTTTCACTATTAAGTAATGAATATAAAAAATCTGAACACTCTGCTAGCCCCCAAATGCCCTGGTACGACCGAGAGTGGGGAGAGTCCGCTCTCCGTCTCGAAATGCTCTCACATGGCCACGCGTATATAGCTTCTGCTAGGAAAGTCCTACTCACTGCCTTCTCACACCACGGGTGTTGTTTACGAAATTGAGAGGACGAAAAGCGAATGTCCCACACTTTAACCGGGTTAGTGGACACGGAAAGTCCACCTAGGGGAGTTGGAAAACCCTGATTCCAAACCAATGGTGCACATGGGCTCCAGTATCCTGAGGGAACAAATGGTGTATGGATCAATCATTGGTTTACCCGGCTACATGAGACTGCATCTCCTTACGATGCTACACTACCTTGTGGATCAGATCTATAGGTCAAAGGCTGGGGATATGGCCCCCTAAGAAAACCACCTGTTTCAGTTTGTGCATCCGAACAGTATCACAGCCCTGACACAAATCAAATGTGATTTGTGCGGCGCATATATATCTGGTGCCCCTTCGTACTAATATTTATGTGTTCAAATAAATAAATATAAATAAATAACCTAATACTACTATCATAGGTACTGTTTTGTTGTTGATTTCATTCGATAGAAACTGAACTCAATGGTGAAATAACAATTTCATAATTTTTAATCAATTAGTTATTTCGTTCGTTATCCTTATTCACCTATCTCTGTTGTAACTAAAAAAGAGGGTTTTCAATAAAATCCCTTACTGATACACATGGAGTTGTTCTTTATTTTTTTTATTTTGTTGTTCTTTTTTCAGTTAACGGCAGAAATCAACGCTAAAGAATATATGCGTGGTTTATTAGCTCGTAAATGGGTTATGGAGTCGTATAAAAAGAAAAGTATGATGGTTTCACTTTTTTTCCCTCTCTTTTATTGTCCATTCATATCATCATTATTATGTGAATAAGTGTTCTTTTGTATGTTTCCGTATCCTGTCATCATTATGTTTTTCGAGACAAGCGTGATTGTAAAGTATATTTCATAGTTGTTTTTTTCGAATAGTCAACATTTGGATTGTAGACAGAAATGATCCATTGCAAAAGACAATGTATTTTAACGTTATTAGCTCAAAAACTTACAAGGTCTATCAAGGATATTTACTCAATGGTGACTAGTTTATACGCGATATTACTCAATGAAGGAAGTGTTATGGAGATTATCTTGAAGAACTGCAGTTTACTGAAAATATTATGCATTTTTTGTCCGTAATACACCACTGTTTACAGTAACCTCTATTTCTATCCTTTGAGGTTCGTACTTAATTACTAGTCACTTACACCTGTTACCCCTCCTGAAGGAGCATATGCCACCCACTAGGATTCTTCTTGTAACTCTCTTCTGGACAATCCTTTCCAATTGCTATTCATTCTTTTGGTGTCTGCCTGCAATTCCCGAAGCAATCTATTTTTTGGTCTTCCTCTTTTTCAGTTTACCTTCACGATTCCTGGTTAGGGCATACCTCGTGATGCAGTTTGATTACGTCCTTACTTCATGCTAAATAATCTTGGAAAAGTATAACTATTACTATCACTGCCTCTACTAAAAAACAAATCATTCCAGTTGTTTTGTATTGAATTTAAATCAGATGACGATGATACTTCTGTGGATTACTAGCACACCAGCAACATGTGAGGCAGTAGTATACCATAGATATTTCAGTTAATTAGATCATATTGTCTATAACACTAAAAACCTTGTAGATGGATATACGAAGAAGATTAGCAAGTTGTTTACAAGTTTAGGAATTTTTCTAGACGACTAATATTATGGAATCATACGAAAAAATATTTGTTAAGAATGTGGATGAGTTTTAAACTTGAAGAATGATACTCATTTATGACTTATAGATCTGTGTACTTGGCTTCGAGCTACACTGTAAGTATAAGGGTCAGTGATACTACCCGATTTCCCATATGAAAGTAGATAGAACGGAATTCGAGTTCACAGCTTAGTGGATGAGAACTAGATACTGTAGCCACTGAACCATTGCTTCAAAATTAAACGACGAGCTGTTACAACAGGAAATTTTCGGCTTTATATGACAAATCTGGATATTCCATACGTGTCTTTCAGTAGTTAATTCTGATAAACTAAGCAACTCACATATACCAAAGAGTTAATGTTAACAGAAACATATTGATGCCAAGAATACAATAAAAATCTTCATGAATATGTTTATAAGTAGTGAACATAGTTAATTAAATACAGTTTTCAAACTATTTCTCTGTACGTTTTTATTCCTCACTATTAACAACAGTTTTTTGAATAATTCCAATAAAAGATATGCTGTAGATTATCTGAAATACAAAAGATTACTGAAAATATTCGGTATATCGTCAATATAATGTTGTTATATTGACTGATATCTCTAATGGAAAGCAAGTTGAACTTATTATAGAAACTCATTTCTAGTAAGAAAACCATAAACAGAAGTCTTTTTCATCAGACCTCCATTGACATTATGGTAGATAATGTCGGTTCTAATTCACTGAATTGTCAGCACACTAGTTACAAGCAAAACGAGATCAATACATTGGGGGTATAATTATCATAGAAGGTTTGTAAAGATTGTTGAATTCCATATTTCACATCACGGATGGCTTAGTTAAACAAGCTTTAAAAACCGAGAAGTATTAGGTTGTTGATTGGTCCTAGTATACGACTCCTAAGTAGTTCAAATTCATAACCCAACCAGAGTTCCAAACCTTAGAAAGTAATTACTTCTAGACTACTAAGCTGGTATCCAACAATTTACCTATCTAACTTCTACCAATTGATGATATTGTTCAGCCGAAGGTCCTTGGTTCGAGTCCCCCACACGAAATCGTGGATAGGCACTGTTGAGGAGTCCCATACATGACGAAACGGTCTTCCAGTGCTTTCACGTTTCCAATCGCGGTCTAGCTTACATCAACTCGATAATTCAACTATTAAAATTACTACAATCTGCACAAACCCCCCATTCTGATCAAAATCATATGAAACAACAATGCAGCTGAAGATCCTCACTTTCATAAAGTTCTAAGAATATTTTAAACAATAGAAATAGAACACAGTGAAGTATAGTAACACCAATGAAGGAAAGAGTATTTTCAACTGATTAAATATTCGCCCAGTTTTTTCTGGAAAAAACGGAAACAATAATAACATTTTCACACTTACAGTTTGTGTATAATGCCCATGTACTAATATATGTACGTTTTCCACCCCCACCTCACTCACTATTCTCCTTTATATCTCTCACTGTCATCTTATTCAAGCTCCTGTTGGACGTCGTAGTTGGAAATTGTATTATGCAAGACTACGTGATCTTGTCTTATATTTATATAAAAATGTAAATATTGCAAATAATGCAACACATGCTGAAGAATTACACAATCTTTACTATCAGCAACAACACCAATACCAACAACAAAATTATCTACAACAACTTTTTATTCAACAACAACAACAACAAAGACAGCAACATTTTCTGTTAATTCAACAACAGCAGCAACAATATCAACATCTTAAACAGCAGCATCAACAGTATCTTCTACATAAACACCAATCTCCTGATGATGAAGAAGAAGAAGTGGATGAGGAGGAGGAAGAGGGAGAGAATCATGGTGACGATGATGTTGGTGTTAACGCTAATTCCCATTCTGATGGTAACAATAACTGTACTGTTGAACTCTCCTCTTCATCATCATATAAGAAGGACCATTCGTGTGTAGTAACTGATACTGTTGGAAATCAATCTGAGTAAGCATTTAACTATATGTATGCATGTTTTTATATATGTATATACATATGTATATGACCACTTGTTGTGTTGTTGATGAAATATTTCAAGTTATATGTTGATTTTTCCCACTAATATTGCCTTTTTCAACTGATTAAAGAGTAATGTGTTTGTGAAAATTTTAAACATTGTACTGATCATAGTTAATGTTGAATATTAGTTTACTCTCTAAGATGAACTGTTTATTTACTTCATGATTGTCTACTAAATGTATCGGTATTATACTGTTTCATTGTTATCCAATAGACTGTTGAATTAATGCATTTTGAGATAGTAGAGAAAATTGGTAGCTCAGGTGGTTGATTTAGGTGGAAGTCAACTATAACTAATCACGATCAAGGTCGACAGGACAAGCTGTGAGTCATATGTAGAGAAGTTCGAATACGCTACTTCTACCTGAAGTTTGTGCTGATGATTCTGTTCAGAAAAACAATAAAAGCCTCATGACCATACTATCCAGCTCAGAGAACAAAACTCCACTTAAACCAGAACTATTTATGGACAGATATTATATGTATATTCTTAATGTATAACTAGATTATATATATCTATACTCCTCTTATTACAAGCTTTATTTTAACCTATAAACTATTATTATACAATTTACCGTTCTTGAATCATGCCCAGTCTATGAATTACAGTCTCCCACATTCGCAATCACTTTCGACTAGATCTTGTACAAATGTTATTTTCTATTTTATGGTGCGATGTGGTCTGTTCGGTTTGTATATAAACTCAGTATGTTTGTAATATGTGATTCATATTGCGGATTCTGCTGCTAGCCGCAATCCAGCATTCCTTTTTCAACTTAGGACTAAATAGTAAAATCATAACAATCCACTTAAGATACACATATGCCAATATACAGCGAGTAGTTACAGTCCTTTATATTGACAACAGGAAAATACAAATAAAGTGTATCTATTACCAAATAGCATTTGAACGATAAATATTGAACTATTATTTATTATTATCATTATTATTCTCCAGAATTGGGAATATGAACGACAATGGACTCACTGTTTTGTCCATCGGTAATGATGATGATGATAATCTTGATGATACATCTACATCAAAACAATTGACCACTTCCATAGAAAGTCAACAATCGTTTAACACTTCCGAATATACTGTTGAAACTGTAGAGAATTCATCAAAAGAACATATGAATATGAATGATGATTTAGCTACAACAGTTGCACAAAGCTCAATTGTAACATCAATCAATTCCACTAACACTATGACATCGTCTTTTTCTACATCTAATCCAATACTGTCTACTCCCTACATTACAACACAACATCAGCAACTACCATCAATTCAACCAATTCCAATGACTACTACACCGCCGTCATTTGTTCCACCGTCCATCCCACCACCTGAAACAATTATTCGTCTAGCACATGCTTATGCATGCAGAGCTACAGACTATGTGAAAAAATCCAATGTATTCCGTTTACGTACGAAAGAAGGCAGTGAATTTTTGTTCGAAGTCAAGTAAGCTCCTTAGTTCTTTGGTCTCTTTCTATATTATTTATACCATATAATAATTTGTTACTGGGTCGGTTTTCTCCACTTGTTCATGGTAAATTACTTTAGTGGTATATTAAAAGCAAGATTTTATTGAAATCACGAACTGATCTATGTTAGACAATTAGGGAAAAACTGGAAAAACACTGAACAGCCATCTCATTCTAATATAATTTCTAATGGTTGTTCAACATTGACCGGTTCATAAATTCAATAAAACTCAATAATCTCCACAACCCTATACTAATCAGTGAAATTATTAGTGAGTAGTGATGAGGATGTATGATTTGGTTTAATAACCAATATTTATTTAATGATATTAACAGAATAAACAAAACTGATAGTTGGGAACGATCGTTTGACAGCTAGACTGACTGACTAGCTGACTCTGTGATGATTGTAAAAATAACATAGATTGATAATTGAAAACATAAGTCAATTGAAGCTAAACCACCAGGGGAAACCTGGAAGCACTGGACGGACGTTTCGCCCTATTATGGGATTCTTCAGCAGTGCGCATCCACGACCTTGCCTCGCGAGATTCGTCCAGTGCCTCCAGATTTTCTTTGATGGTCTAGCCTCAATTGACTCATGCTTTCAACTACGAAAATACTAAATCTCCACAAAAACCCCTTCTGATTATAGATTGATAAATTTCAACTATTTATTTCCATTAGAAAAGTAGTCCTTACCCATCTTCCATTTATTATTAGAATCAGTTGTACTTCTTCATATTCACTAGCTAACACTTTTGGTCGGAAATCCTATATGAAAATTATTGGTAGGTGTTTTCTGTCATTTGAATATAGAAGGAACTATATCTATCCTGAAATTTTTATGCCTCTTATTTACGTTTATTACACCTCATAAAGTATAGGCCACCGACCAGGATTCGTTAACCAACTCTGTCATGGACTTTCTTTTCCAGTTGTTGCCAAGTGCTGTTCATTCTTTTGATGTCTGCCTCCAGTTTCTGGTTCAATGTGTTCTTTAGTCTGTTTGCTAAATATTTTCTGTTAAGATGTGCTCGGAAATGACTCAGTGGTCAAATGGATAGTCGTATCACTAGCCTTCATACACTTAAAATGTGACTGAAAGCCAAGTACTAATCAATGGGTTAATAGATAGAATATTATGACACTATATTATTTATAAAATCAGTTATCTTGATTGCTATTTTTTATAAATTCATTTTTAGTGATGCAAAAGAAGTAGATATTTGGATTGATCGAATTAATTTTGTTGCAGCTCTTTTATCTGCGCCATCTTTAGCGTCAGCTGTTAGTTCAGAGCGTAATTTTCACCGACCTCACTTACCTGCGACATATACTAAATTAAATATGGTAAGTAGTATATTTATGTATGTAAATAATCTATTTCTAGTTTGAATGATTTTTGACAAGCACTTTTTTCTTAGCATGATCCTTTGGACAGGATCGGGTCGTAAACCTCATCTCCAACTCTACCTTTACCCCTTTAGTTGGGAGCTGGTAGTAACCTTAAGATAGGTTCAGACAGACTTCATTGTTTCAATTCTTACCAGTTTATATTGGTTGAAATAAGGTGTTTATTTCATTTTACCATTAGTGATTAGAAGAGAATATCACTTTCACTTAGTACCGCTATTACCGGATCACCGATTCTAAAGAAATGCTCCACATACTGATCCGATTATCTAGATAGCTTCATATAAAGTGTGACTGTTAGTGCCCCCTCCCTTCAACACTGCATGAATTCCATACTTGGTTCCAGTCTCTGTGATATTTGTCCTGTACAACGTGCATTTCTATGCTTCTATTTGATCCGTTCGCTTCCGTCGATACTTTACTAGCCTTCAAATTTATTTGATATTACTAGGTGTTTACACACATACGTGTAATTTCATTCAGTGAAGTATATCAGAACTAATTGCGAATGGAAATACTATTTTATGGGTATAAATGTGTACACCAGTTTACAGGCATAAAAACGAATCTAATAAATCATCGACATTACATTGTGTTTATCGATATTTTATCCTAATCTGAGGGATTCTTAATAGATAAAGAATGATAAAGAATCACAAACACACAGAGAAGTAAATCACTCCAGTATATGGAAGTTAGAGTAATCAAAATATCTGACTCGGTGTCCACTCGTCTACTCCCTTTTAGCGATCCTCGTTTGAGGATGTTATCAACGTGTTCCCCCTATCCATTCGATTAAGAGTGATAAGTTTGAGAGCGTAGGTTCATTATTTCATTTATACTATAGAAGTGCTTGAATGACTCAGAGATGAATTGCCAGCTATTATTGATCAAAAGTCTCTCAATCAATAGCGCATATAGCATATAGCTGCAGACGTTAGATGGCACCCTAAAATCTGCCAGTAAGTTTATTCAGACAGATGCACACTCTTATCTGCCCAAACGCCGACGCCGTTTTGGAATCCGTGTTATAATCAAAATCAGTGGTTAAATACCTTTCTTAGTCTAGTTCCATTCTTGATTCTCTCTTCCAATTTTCATTTCATACATTTTATCAATTTATTTCATTTCTCCTCTATCTTTAATCTTTTTCATAATTATTTAAACTGTATTTGTAAGTGATCTTGATAATTTCACCTCATTATGCTAATATGTTGTGTTAATTTGGCCTAATGTTAACATTTATGGCCATGTCTTGTACATTGATCATGACTTATGACTACTACTGTCTGGCTTAGTTTTCTGATAGCTATAACACTCCGATTGTTTAATTTATTTTTCATTATCTTATAAAAATAGTTCTAATAAACTAAAGAAGATCATTACTGTGTTTTGTTTTTTCTTTCTCTTTTACTCTTTAAAAAAGCGTGAACAACTTGAGGAACATCAAAAACGTTTGTTAGAATTGGATCAAGAATTGACTGATTTACGTTCTCGTCTACTTGTCACCTCTGTTAGTAGTAGTGGTAGTAGTAGTAGTAGTAAAAATCGTAAAGTTTCATCAACTTCACAATCATCATCTCTTGATGAAACTGTGAAATCATCATTATCTAATGAAGATAATATATCAACTTTGGAAACTGTTACTACCACCACTCCTACTTCTACTACTAATGTTAATAATGTAAACACTGACGTGTTATCTACAGTTGCTGGCAATTTGACCAATACTACTACGGCAATAACGACTACTGCTACTCCGTCTTCCTCAGTAACATCTCAGTCACAGTCGAACTCATTAAAATCCAATGAGACAATCAATACTAGTGCTCCATCGACATCTATTCCCTTCTCATCCAGTTCATTCATGTCCGTCTTTTCAACAGGTAGTCTAGGCAGACGTAGAAAAGGTAGTAGTGGTTCGTTAAATTCCAACAGTAACACAACACATGGATCCGATGGCAGTAGCGGTGGTCTTATAATCAGTGCCAAACAACGTGCGGAATATGAAGAACGTATACAATTCATGGAATCTGAGGTAAGTGTGTGTGTGAAGGTTGTTCCTACAAAATATTAACGAGATTTTAGCATTTCTCTTTGAAATGTTTTCCATCGTTTATTGTTATTATCATTGTTATCATTGACATTGGACGTGTACAACCGTCATCCGTAACTCTGTTGTTTCACCACAACGCAAAAATGGAGTTAGAAAAGTTCGACACTGAAATGTGCACACTTCAGATTTTTCGGATTTTCGTCGCCGGCCATAACGCCTTGAAAATACTGAGCTAACATACCAAAAACTACTTTATAAATACCATGTGTTGATAGGCCTCAAGCAGTTTTCCCTTGGGCATTGCGGTCACGCTCTTAAGTCATCAACACCATCTCTAACCCAGTTTTCTTTCCTAGGCACATCATAGTGAATTATGTGCAACCCGGAAGTGACACAACTACCTCATAACACCACTTGACAAAACACACATTGAAACATAGTTATCCACATCACAAATAACATGTCGGTGAAATTATTACAGTGGAATTATCTCATTCGTCTCTCTTACAACATAAAAATAAGAAGGGTTT
The DNA here is from genome assembly GCF_000237925.1 of Schistosoma mansoni. Taxonomy (NCBI): domain Eukaryota; kingdom Metazoa; phylum Platyhelminthes; class Trematoda; order Strigeidida; family Schistosomatidae; genus Schistosoma; species Schistosoma mansoni. Next base: position 15,124,429 of record NC_031500.1, on the reverse strand, counting down.
GGATTCAGCACCAATATCAATGTACATTATGTTTATAATGTTAGAAATAATATTAAAGGTTCACCATATATTTCCCACAAACTCTAACAAAAATTCAAAGCAGTTGAAATTGAACTCCTCACAGTAATAAATACCATTAATCAATTGAAGTATAATCTAGACATTCGCTCTAATACACTTTAATAATAATAATAACAAAATTAAATTAATTCAGTATATACATATTCAGTTCAATCTGTCTCTCTGTAATATTCTAAGTGCACATATTTCTTTGCCCAACACTCCAATCACTTGACCGTTCGTAGAATAGATACTACTGACGGATGATAATTAGTTCTTTGATGTATACATACTAAAAGGATAATTCATTTAGTATTGTTTGTTTGAATCTTCCCATCGATGTGTTAGGACTGCAACTGGTCAGTCTCTAATTGGCATATGTGCATCCTGTGCGTATTGCCTCGATATAGTCTTAATTCGTAAACATGGTAAGCAGAGATGGATAGTGGCTAGTAGTGGAATCCAGGACGCGCGCCACTTCGTCCTATTTGGGACTCGTCAGCTGGATGTGCCTGCATCTCAGAGTTGATGTTCACTCTGGGACTCGAACCCAGTACCCTCGCTTCAAACGCCATCGCGTTATCCAAAGTGAACATCAACTCTGAGATGCAGGTACATCCAGCTGACAAGTCCCAAATAGGACGAAGTGTCGCGTGTCCTGGATTCCACTGCTAGCCACTATCCATCTATATTAAAAGGATAATTATTTATTGAATACAATGTGTTCTAGTGTTATTCTATCATAACTATCTAAATAACTTTACTTACTTAACTTATATGAATCATCGAATGAATAAATGTTATACTGATTAGAATATTTACCAATCATTGAATCAATGAGATCACTGATAATAACTGAAAGAATAACTTGTGTATTTTGATTAATTCTCAATGGGATTACTAACAATATTAATACCCCCACTGTGAATGATGTTACAGTCTTTCAAGATAGTTAATTGATGAGTAGTTTAAGTTTGAAATAAATTCCATTGTTAACCCCTTAAGCGGTTACATTAGTTCCCTTATTCAATATACAAAGTAAATTTGCTTACGCTATCTTCTTATGCTTATGCATACATACATCCAATGCACATTTGTCTCTTCACGATTTAATCGTATGCATACATGTGTTTTGTGTATTACACACAATAACAGATAAGTATGTGTGATTTCTTTTCCCTTTATTTGGTATTCAGTTACGTTTGTTAGTATTCAAATTAATCATCACACATATACATCTTAACCATAGGAAATTAATATACATTATACTGTAATGTATGTGTATGCATGTTCTTTCCATCTAATGTTAGTACTTTTGGAAGTTTTGGCTCCATGTTTGTATATAGATGATTCTCTCATTCATACATATACACAATTACACATTCACCAGTAGGGAAGGTTTCCTTTGGTATAAAATCTTAAAGTGTTATTTTTCACCCCCTTTGGTGTTGAGTCACACACGTGTCTACACAAAATAATACCTCTTATTCAAAAACGAAGATTGAAACTGAAATGCGCAAATCAACATTATCAGGGAGAAATAAAGAAAACTACTTTCAGTGGAAAAATCAATTTGTCATAAGATTTTTTTTCTCTTTTCCGACTTTTCACTTTACAGCTGTATATATAGGTATATGTATGTTTTCTTCATGAAATTGTTTTTGGGGCAAAAAGACTTCAAAGTGAAATTTCATCGAAATTTGATAGTACAAAAAGCATTATGTAAGAAATTTACCCACTGCGGCAATGTGTTAGTGTTAAAGGTTTATTTAGTCAACTACTCTACTGTGTTTATTTATTATATTTTATTTAAACACATAAATATTAGTACAAAGGGGCACCAGATATATATGCGCCACACAAATCTCATTTGATTTGTGTCAGGGCTATGACACTGCCCAGGTGCCCAGACCGAAGCAAGGGGTTTTCTTAAGGGGCCACACACAGAGCCTTTCACCTAAACATCTGATTCACAAGGCAGTGGAGCATCGTGAGGAGATGCAGTCCCATGGTAGCCAGCCACCAATGATTGATTCATATGCCATTTGTTCCTTCAGGATACTGGATCCTATGTGCACCATTGGTTTGGAATCAGGGTTTCCCAACTCCCCTAATTGGATTTTCTGTGTCCACCAACCCGGTTGAAGCACCGGACATTCTCTTTTCGTCCTCTCAATTTCGTAAACAACAGTAATGCCACGAGAAGGCAGTGAGTAGGACTTCCCTGACAGGCTATATACGCGTGGCCATGTGAAAATATTTAGAGCGGGAGAGTGTACTCCCCCCACTGTCGGCCGTATCGGGGCATTTGGGGGCACTCTACTGTGTTGTAATTAACGAATCTATTGATCTTGTGAAAGCAGTCATAATCAGATTTAGGCTTGTGTAAGAAATAGAAACAAAGTTTTTTTCACTGAGAAAATATTTTTATGCTGTCCTTTTTATCAACTCATTCACCAGGTATAGATTTGTGTACTTATTCAGCCTAGTATTTTTTGGATATTCCCAAATAAAAACACTATTCGGATAGGATGTAGATATAGTCCAAAGTAGAATATAACAAGTTAAGCTACAAAATCCCACTATATTCATATATAAACTTTACACAGGAATATTTCATATTTCTTTTACCTCATTTAACAGAGCTAATTAGTTGAAAATGGACCAATCAGAGCGCTTCAGCTTTATCCCATTTGAAACATGCTTTGATCAAATCTTTGTCCTGCTAACAACTTGACTTGGATTTGAGTCTGAGGTCTATTTAATGATTGATACTACCTGGTTACTTGAATTCGAAGTAGGTGGAGTATGGTGGATGTAAATTGAACAGCTTATTACTACTAACACACTACTCCACATTTGTATACTATCCTACTCTCTGATAATTTTTAAGAGGTAGCATTACGAGGAAAGTAAGAGATAATAGCCGTTTTAAAACAATAAATACATATGGTTACGAAATAGTACAATTCGACATTTAATTCCTGTTCAATGAATAGATCAAAATATCTTTTTCTCTTGTATACTTTCTGTATTTCCTCCATATAACAAAATCAATTGTCGCAAATGCTATGCTTAAATTTACTTAGGTTTTTTTTCCGACCACCAAGTTCACACTACTCTCTACATAAATGGTAGATAAAAGCTTTTTTTTTAAATTTCAGTGAATAAAATACATCTGATCCTGTTCTCTTATATCTATTTATTTATCTACACTACAGAATTGTTTAAGGGGGTTGGTTGGTGTTCTTATTTGTTCTATTTTCTATCTCTGATACTTTAATCATCTTAGTAATTGTTTTTACCAACAAAAAGATTAGACTTGCGAGACTTTGCTTTTTTTCGGCTTCCTTGTATTCTGTTTATTCTATGCTTTTTTTTTTCTAGTCATAGATATATCTTTAATTTACACTTATCAGATCTGCTTTCGTTACTTTCTTACTTACCTAACTAATCGTTTAAGTCTCTATGTATTTTTATACATGACGCCATATAACGTCATAGTAGAGTTGAATCGTATCTAGTAATAAAATTCAGGATCCACGTTTCCTTCTATTCGTGATTCACTAGTTAGATGTACCTGTACTTGTGTTAATTTTCATCTTATAACACGAACTAGATCATTTTCATTTTAAAACCCTCACTTAGCTACTGAGTTTAGATATCTACTGGCTTGTGTTAAAGTAGACTAATTGATTACAGTCCATGACATCAGTAACTGAACAATTAAAACAACCCTTACAGATGAATTATTGTGTGTCTAAACAATTGTTTGATTGGATAAGATCCTGATACTTTTACTATTATCTAACAGATAAATTAAATTCAATCGATGTTGCCGAGTTATCAAGTAATGGTTGATGTTCTCGGTTTTGAGACACACTTCGTATGTGTGTGCTCGGGGGCCTAATGATAATATCTAGCAACCTTAAATGACATAGGTAAAGCTAGGTTTCAACCTCCTGTCCATTAATTAAATCCTAAGTGCCTTAACCGTTGAAGATTTTGAAAATAGTATACAACTTTATGTTATTTGATCGGAAGTAGTCTGCAGGAAACTCTAAACTTAGGTTTGTGCTGTCCGGCACTCATCAACAAGCTGTATCTGTAATTTCACAGTCTGCAAATTTACTTTTGTGTTATTTAGTTTTAATTGACTTTCAGTGGAACTACGATAAATTAATTAATGACTGACTGAGTAGTAGACAATGTCATATTTGTCTAATACATATCGATTGCTTGAGTGCGTGCCCTGTTTGTATATGAACGTTATGAGACCGCCTATCAGAGAGCAGTGATTTATCGATCAGAGCAATGATACATAAAAACTGTATGGGCAGTCTTGAGTACTTATCAGTCCTGCTTTCTGCCTAGCCCAGCCAGTTAAGTCCAAAACACCAATAACAGTCTCTGCAATATGAATCATTATTCTCAAACATACTGGGTTTATATACCAAACAAACTGACCAAATCGTACCATAAAATAATATTTGTACAAGATTTAGCCAAATGTGGCTGTGAATAGGGGGGGACAGTAATCAATAGACTGGGGATCACTCAGGAATGGTAAATCGGATAATAATAGTCTATGGGTCAAAATAAAGCTCATGATAAAAGGGACACGAATATGAATAGTTTAGTTACTCAACAACTATACAGTAGGAAATATACATATCATATTGGTCCATAGATAGTCCTCAAAGTTACCATTCATAATTCTTCACGGGATACAATTCTGTCAATTTATCTGATACAAATAAAGTAACTCTCATAGTTACTCGATTTCTTTTGCTTTTATTCGCGATTGAATATGCGTTAAAAATGAATTCGTTAGTGTCAAATTTTCTAAATGGCATTCTTTACCTTCATCGGGATAACCACCTCTAGTGTTTATTTACTGTTTCAACATATTTCGATTTTTGTTTGCTGTTGATTATTTTGCTACTTGTTTCCTCTAAACGTTATTTATTGTTTTTTGTCTTGGAAATATTTTAGGTTCAACGGTATAAAACTTACGCTCGTCTCTTAGAAACAGAGCTATTCCGTCTACAACAGTCTTCATCAGTCGCTGCTTTGGCTGCGACCAATCCATTTGTTCCGTATGTCGGTGGTGGTTATCCCAATCCTATATGTACTAGTCCCACAGTTGGTGGACCAATTCAATACAATGCCATTAATAATGCATTACGACCAAATATGAACTTTCCTATTATTGGCTCATCGCCTGCTCCACCGCCTCCACCAATGTATTTTGTTCCTACTGGATATCGTGATCGAAATACTAGTGCCTCCACGGTTGTTACTAGTCGTGGTACATCAGTTATGACACATTTAGCGGTATTAGGTCCTCAGAATTCATTGAATGAAGAAGTTGTAAAAATGACAACAGGTCCTATCACGTCTCTTTCGACTACTACTATTACTACTTCTGCTAACACTACTATGACACTATCGTCTAATAATAGTAATTCATCGAATGAATTGAATTCTATCGACAATGATATTACTATTAGTCCCGGTGTTAATGTCACTACTTCATTAGCTTACCCAGTGCAATCTCAATTATTCCCAATAAATAATACTAGATATAGAACATTTGTATCACCATATTTCACATCACAAATACCATCGATCAATCCGTATTCACCATCTGTCAGTGGACGATTTTATCAACAACACCAATCTAGACGATTACGTTATTCTTCACCATTGAATAATCTATATCATCATCAACAACCACAGAATGTTATTATCAATAGCACTACTACTAATAATAATAATGGTCGTTTTAATGGTTTAGTTAATGGATTTCAGTTAACTGAAGAAGATTCATTCAACGATAAACTCCTTATTACTCCTAATACTTCCTCATCGAATAATAATTTGATCATGAATACAATCACAGATGATATGTCGTCCACGTGTAAAATTGCAAATGACTGTGGTAATAATAGTAATAATAAGCTTATACAAAATTCCCAATCAGTTTGTTCAACAAATGGTCTATTTTACGAGATTGTATAATCGGTGTTATGGACATTACCACCATCGTTACTATGTTGTTTCGTTTTCTTGATTATCGTAATGCTCTCTCTCTCTAAAATCTCTATCTCTTGACTTCAATTATTTTTAACTTCTGTCAAAATGTTTTATTTTGGTTTCAAGTTTTCTCTTGTTATTATTGTTTTCTGCTTATATAGCGTTAAATGCGAAACCCAGCAGTCAGCCACTATTACTATTATTACGTAATGCTTTATTTTGTTTCACTAATGAAAATGTTAGCTTTGGATGTGGATCGTATACAACAATTAGGTGAAGTTGATGTGGAGCTCAAATGGTTGTGTTTATTTTATCTCGTTTTGTTCATTACGTAATGTGTGTGTGTGAACATATTGCCATATGTGTTACTAAACCGTTTGATGTGTTTATTTATTCGGTGTATTCTCAACCTCTTAATCTTATTGATTTAATATATCTCTCTTAGTATGTGAGCTTGCCTATGTAACCACGTGCCACATTCATCATTTTCTAAAACCTCTGCTTACTGTCTATTAATCTTTTATTGTCTCTTATGTCATCGTATTCATATCTTATCTCTTTTCTTTACTCAGGTGTATGTACGTCACTGTATAGTCAATTCTTTTTTTCTGAAATAGTCATTACCTTCCACCAAACAAGGTATATACACAAGATGAGCATTTTTTTTTATCTCTACATAGGAAGTCAAACTAGAAAACTACATTTAACCGGTATTCATTGTTGTTAGTTGAAACACTGTAAAATTGAATCATCTTCCCTCTTTTTTTTCTTTGTCTTTCTATTCTCGTACATATGTTGTGTATGTACATGTTAATTCGTTTGTTTACACAGTCATCATCTAGTCATGTTAATTCCTTGCATTCTTATAGGTTTATGATTTCAATATTCAATTGATCTCTTTTAACAACACTATCACATCTGATTCTTTGCTCTCCATGTCGTTTTCAAGTTTTTTGTTTGTCATTCAACTGAATTACACTGTTTTTTTTGCCGCTTATTATAAATTATGAAAAACATTGTTCAATGTCAAAAATATGAATATTATACATTATCATGATCGTTATCACCTTTTTGTTCATTTAGTTGTATACTTCCCCTCCCCCCCCTCCTGTATACCAGTACTAATGATTCCATAATTCATTGAATATCTCTTTATAATTATTGAGTTGTGCAAAGAAAGAAATTTTATTTTTTGCTTGCTATCTACATACTACTTTAAACCTCTATATTTATTTGCATTAATGGATGAATGTATCACTGAAATACTACTACTCTCCATAATACTAATTCATGACATTATTATTGATACTTTATTGTAAAGTTGTAAATGTTTCAATTTTTTGTGTGTTTTCTGTCCCTCCCCCCTCCTACTTTTTATTTGTTCAATGTTAATAATTAAAAGAAAAATAATTCAAATTTTCTAGTTGTGTTATACTTTTATATAACTTCAATCCTGAATTCACCAATATCTCGCTATGTATTGCTATTATTATCATCATTACGAACAACATATACACGCACACATTCACACACATACACAAACTAACAATTAGTCACTAACGCGTAAAAAAAAAATCCACTTTATTATTCATTTGATCAATAACAATTAAAGAATATGACTGTTGCCTAAATCAACCAATTATTGTTCTTCTTATAGTTATGATTACCAGTGAAATAGACAAAAGAAAGACAATGAATAAGTTGTTGCTGCTGTTGTCGTGGTTGTTGTTGTTGTTGTTGCTAACATTATTTCAATCAAAGAAATTTATATTGATCATTTTATTTTTTTTAAACCTCATCTTCTTATTGATTAATTGTTTTTTTTCTGTATGTGTATTCATTTCTCTAGTCTAATATTATTCATTGAAATACAATACAATTGACTACCTTGATTTATATTCTTCTTCTTTTGTTTTAATGAAGAATAATTTTCTTTTTCTCATTTTTTTTGTCAAAAAAAATGATAATGAAGTACAATGTTGCGTAATAAGTAGTAGTTCTCTTTTTTTTCTGTTTTTTTTCCCTCTTCATAGACATCGAATAGTAACAATAATCTGGTGTTTGTTTTTTTTGTTGTTTTTTTTTAATTCAATAGGAATTTCACAATTAAGCGATTCATGTTACTATCCGGTCTTGTTTTCCGGAGTGTCAACATATATATAGATGTTCGCGTCTTGGTCACACACACACTATTCCCTACTCTCTCTCTCTCTCTGTCCCTCTCTATTCTACAATATTGATTTGTCTTTTTTTATTTCGTTTATCTTTTTCTACATTGAAGAATATATATAACGCACATATAAATTATGATGAAATGAATAGTCTTTCTTTAATAAAATTAAAGACTAAGGTAACTTAACTATATAAAAGTGGTGAAAATAAGATGTTGTTGTTGTTCTTCTTCTTTTTACCTCATTCAATATCGATGATGATGATGACGACGACAATACTTCTGACATGAACAATTTTGATTAAAAGTGCCTGACAATCATTTAGGTGTTCAATAGTCTTATTTGTTTGTTTGTTGTTTTTTAAAAAAAAATGAAGAATTTAATGTTTATTTTACAATTTAGTGATATTTTCACTTTTAATTATTGGTGGTGTAGTGTTTATGTGGTTCTTCCTTGTATCCATCTATCCGCCCACCTAACTACCCATCCTTCTTCTCGAAATGAATTACACACTATTATGCCAGTGAATGAATAGAATCTATGTATACAGTACAATGGTATTTCTTACAATCTATATTTCTTTAGTTATTTTATCAAAATGATCATTGACATATAGATCTTATTAATAACAATATATATTCAACTGTGTGTGTGAGGGGAGGTGAATGCGTTTTATATTTATTCTTAATTTCTTTTATTATCGATATACTCTCCTTTATGTGCTTATATATATATTGATCTTTTAATGTATCCATTTTTTTAGTAAGATATCCTGGTGACGTTCTCTTTGACTTGACTTTCATACATCTCTCTGTCTTCTAGTTCTCTTTTTTTTACATTTTTCTCTCAATTACACGTTAACATCTTATGAATTTTGCCGTTACATTTGAAGTTGTTTCTTTTTTTTTCTAACTGTATATTGCGTAATGCAAATTTATGTGAATATATAAATAAACACCTATATATATATACATATATGTTTTTTTCTTTGGTGTGAATTTGGGTTTCATGTTGCAATGTATGAAGTGAATGAAATCTCTCTCTGGATTTGTTTTCTATGTTACATAACATCTTTGTGTCGACTTACGTGTGTCTCCCTTAGAAATTTGCGAAAGTTTTAAATGGATTGGCTGATGAATAGTTTTATAATTGTCAGTCAGCCAGCTACAACATAGGACCAGGCACATATATGCATCGGTCCAAGTTGCCATACCTCGTTAGCACGATAAGATGAGCACCGGATTCATAGAAGTGGTGGCAATATATAAAAGATAGGTTGTATATAAGGATATAGTAAAGGAAGGAAGAACGTTATGAAGCAATTTTAATCTCAAGGTTTAAGGGAAGATAAAGAGTGTATACACCTACGCCATTGTGATCGATTCTGAGCCATGTCACTTAGAGTCTCAAACCATTGGTTACGATAGTCACACGGACCCCAACCAATTAGTCTGCATCTGCCAACATGGCTCAGACTAGAAGTTAGTGACTTCAAGCACTGATGCCACGTTTTGGTTTGGCCGCCCCTAACTTTCAACCATCCCCTACACTAGTCAGCATCGCGGTAATCGGTGTTCAGGCATACGTTACACGTGGCCTAACCATCTCAGTTCATGAAGATCCACAATCTCATCAACTGATTTACCATCATTCCCTTATACCCTGTTTGTAACCTCACTATTACTGAGCCGGTGATCCCAACAGATGCGAGCAATATTTCTAAGACATCTGTTATCAAATACTAGTAACTTACGAATATCTTCTACTCTTAATGGCCATGTTTCACAGCCGTAAAGTAGAACAGAGCGAAATGCTGCTTAGTATATTCGTCCCTTAATTGATAGACGCATATCTCGTCTTCGCCATCGGTGACGTAATTTGGCAAAAGCCAAACGAGCTTTCTGATTCGATGGAGAGATTTCGTCAGACACCAACCCATTAGGGCTGACCAGACTTCCAAGATAAGTGAAGTTGTCGACGCGTTCGACTACTTCACTCTCTATCCTTAGTTCAGGTGTTGACGCAGGCCAGTCCTGGAGTAACAATTTACATTTAAATGTATAATTGACCTATTTCATTTTCATGTGAATAGATAGAAAACAAGTTGTCAGTTGGTTATATGGTTTAAGTGGTTGAAACTGTGTCGAAAGTAATGAGTTTTTACTATTTAAATTGAGTTTGATCGAATATTGGAATTCACATCAAATGTGAAATGGGTAGATTAAGTGATTAGTTCTGATGTGTTATTATTCTTTTTGGTCGGCAGATTCAAGATTCAGTTCAACTACTTCAGATTGACCAGCTGATTGAGTATCCCTAACTCTCATACAAATTTGTGTGGATTCAGTCCAAGTACATAAGTCTGTGTCAGTCCGTTAGTTCGACTTTGATATAGCTGAGTTTCTAACTAACCAATACAGTTCAATGAATAACAGTATACAAAGTTCTACTTCAATATTTTGATATCGTTGGTAAATATTCATGGAATTTTCCACTAAGTTGCAGTTTTGAACTACACTTCACAAACTTTGATCTCTGTAGTAGTAGTAGTAGTAGTCCCTATGTACATACAAAATGTATAACTTGAAGTGTAGCATATGAACCTGTACTTCGTTAATAAGCTATATTAAGAACAAAATAGTAATCGATTAATTATATATAAACATAGATTGAGATGATTGAACTATACCGACAATCGTGAACGATTTATTAGCTAATCAGAGAACAATGTTGAATTATAAAATAATACTGTGGGTAAATAGTTTTGACATGATTAACGGCCACTTATATTTATAATAAACGAAGAACAAACACCCTGTAACTATACTGTCAATCACACCAAATACTGTCAGACATAACTTACTTTGTCAGTATGTTTCTTTTTTGTACTTCAGGTTATGTATGCACCGTGTCCCTTTCACTGTGTAGTTGCGCAAACGATATTTTTTTTATCAATTCTAAACATTTTGTGAACTAGATTTAGACAATATTTCTAGTTCTTAATAATATATGTACTATATTTTATTGCACTTTGAATTTCGGGCGGAAATCCAGGGGGTGTTATCTTAAAGTTGTTTCTGAAGGGGATTTCGTGGAGATTTTATACAGTTGAGATCATGAGTCGATTGAAGCTAGACCACCATGGAAAACCTGGAAGCACTGGACGGCCGTTTCGTCCTGAGGAGTCCCACAACAGGTTTTCTTTGGTGATCTAGCTTCAAATGACTCATGATCTCAACTATATTAAAGTTGTTTCGTTCACCCAAGATCGTTCCTAGAGTTTAATTTTTACCATAGATTAAAATTAAGATATAAGTTAACTTTTAACTTCCCTTATCTAACTGAATATAATAAAAATCTAGTTTCTAAACTAATTCTTGGTTATCTAATACTAAAAAATTTTGCTCTTTAAATTTCAGAAGTTTGGTTTCTCATAGTCTTTTGTTCCCTACCATAACGTATAAAAAACATTCCTGAGATAGTATTATTTGCAACAAAACATACATAAGTCTTTCAGTTTATTTTATCTTATTACTAGTCTGAAACTACTTTGGTTGCTATTTTGTCTACATGATGGACACTTGATTTGTTCAGTATAACTCTGTTAATCGATAGTTCGATACATTACTAAATACTACCACCCCCTCAATAGAAACTATCTGCCCGATCGTTGCTGCTACCTTGACGTGGTGGTCGGGCTTGCCTATCGTGATGAAGCAATCGAGCTATGCTGGCTGGAACAATCGTTCCTCGAGGTCCTACCATGCCAGACAGGTCGGTTGAAGAGCGGTGAGACTAAAAGCAGCAAACCCAAGGTCCGAAGGCGAAGTCGTACTGCTGACTGTACAGAGGTGTGACAGCAGTAAGGTGTTTCCTTCAGACAACCAGCATGACAGCGATGCTGCCTTCCCACAAGGAGGGGTGGGGTTAGAAAAGGTCGACCCTAAAAATGCGCACCTCGCCTTATCCCACGGATATCCGTCTCCGGCGGTAAGGTTTTTTTTGAAGAACGGAGCTAACACAAAAACTACCCACAAAAAGGTCGTGTGTGACCGACCTCAAGCAGTTGTCCCTTGGGCACTGCGGTCACGCTCTCAGGTCATTAAGACCACTTCTAACCCAATTTCCTTTTCAGGTACCTCTAGAAGAATCCTTCCACGGTGTGGGCAACCGGGAAGTGATAACTGCCCTCATACCTCTAACAACACTCAAGACCACTGTATTCATAATCAATCTCCTTCTTCACTTCCTACTATTCCTTCTACCTTGACTTTCAACACTAAACTTCCTGTTCCGGTTTCCTCCTCAAGTGTCACCATGGCCAACGATTCTAGTGCGCGAAACGCTGTCCCAGGTCTACTAAAACCTCGCTCCAAACTACACATTGGAGCCTTCAACGTACGTACTTTAAGCCAAATCGGTCAACAGGCCTCCTTAGCTAAAACCCTAGAATCTCGTACCATTGATGTATGCTGTGTCTCCGAAACACGCATACAGGATCCCAGTGTGGTCATTCACTTGACCTCACCTCGCCAAAATGGACAGCCGACGAAATACACCCTCCGTGTATCTGGCGACCCGTTGGCTAGTTCTCGCGGACTTGCAGGTGTAGGCATAGCACTAAGTACAAGGGCAGAACAGGCACTACTAGAATGGATCCCCGTTAACAGTCGCCTGTGTGCTGTCCGGCTAAATGGCTCCGTAAGAACTCGGAAGGATAGGGACACACGTCGTTGCCTTTTCGTCGTTTCTGCCTACGCTCCCACTGACTGCAGCCATGATGAAGTAAAAGATGACTTTTACAGAAAACTCTCTGAGCTTCTTCAGAAAGCTAAGCGCTCAGACATAGTAGTCGTAGCGGGTGACTTTAATGCCCAGGTAGGCAGCTTAAATCAAACAGAAAGACATTTAGGTGGGTGTTTTAGTATTCCGGCTCAACGAACCGATAATGGTGATCGTCTGTTGCAACTATGCTCAGACAATCGTTTATTTTTAGCAAGCACTAATTTTAAGCATAAGGAGAGACATCGTCTAACATGGCGACCACCTGCACCAAACCAACGATGGACTCAAATAGACCATATTGTCATCAGTCATCGTTGGAGAGGCTCAATAGAAGTTTGTCGCTCGTATTGGAATACTTGTTTAGACTCTGATCACGCTTTAATACGAGCGCGCATTTGTCTGCGCCTCAATGGACGCAGGAAAATTACACTAAGAAGACCCATTAGGATTGAACTGGAGGACGAGAAATCCAAATGCGAATTCCAGAAACAACTGAGTTCACATCTAGGCAGTTCTGTAAACGAGACTGACCCAGATGCTGCTTGGAAAGACATACGAACAGCTGTGGAAACAGCAGTAACATCTATTAGTCATTTAAACCATAGGGCTCCAAAAAACCAGTGGATTTCCTCTAAGTCTATTTCACTGATGGATTCGCGTAAACTCATCCCATCAGGCTCTGAACACGACGAAGAGCGTAAACAAATTAGATCTAGGTTAACTAAAAGTCTAAGGAACGATCGTGAGCAGTGGTGGGCAACGAAAGCAAAAGAGATGGAAAAGGCAGCGGCTGTAGGGAACACCAGGCAACTATTCAGACTAATAAAAGAAACCGGAATTAAGAAGTCAAGTGTAAGTGAGACGATCTCGGAAAAAGACGGAACCCTTATCTGCTCTCAACCCAAACGTTTAGAACGATGGGCGGAACACTTTAAGGAGCAGTTTAGCTGGCCTTCAGCTACTGCACAACTACCCACTATTCCTAGAAAACCTGAATGGAACATTGAAGTAGGCCCCCCGACCCTACTTGAAGTTCAAAAGGCTATAGGTAATCTGAAACGAGGAAGAGCAGCTGGTCCTGATGGATTGGCTCCAGAGGTCTTTAAATATGGTGGTCCAGTTATAGCGATTAGGTTGACTAATATTCTGGCTAAAATCTGGGAGACGGATGTAATCCCATCCGACTGGTCACAACCACTGATTGTCCCAATATATAAAAAGGGGTCAAAATCATCCTGCGATAACCATAGAGGGATTAGTCTGACTAACATAGCATCTAAAATACTAGCCTCAATAATTATCGGGCGCCTAACTAAGACTCGTGAACTGCAAACACGAGAAAAATCAGGCTGGCTTCAGACCTGGTCGTGGCTGTATCGACCACATATTCACCATTCGTCAAGTTTTAGAGCACAGACACGCTTATCGGCGTCCGACAATGATAGTTTTTCTTGACTTAAAAGCAGCATTAGACCGAGAGGTTCTGTGGCAGTGTCTGTCATTGAAAGGTGTACCTGAGAAGTACATAAACCTTGTGAAGACTCTTTACTCGAACACTACCAGTCGAGTGAGAGCTTATGGCGAACTGTCATATGATTTTACAACCTCAAGTGGTGTCCGTCAAGGCTGTCCACTATCCCCATTTTTGTTTAACTTCATTATAGACCTGTTACTGGAAATAACATTCTCGTCGACTGAATTTTCAGGGATTGATCTTCTACCAGGAGGTTCACTTATCGACTTAGAATACGCAGATGACATAGTCCTGTTTGGTGAAGACGCTGACAAATGCAGAGTCTTCTGTTGGAACTCAGTAATAATGCCAGGATGTTTGGGATGTGTTTCTCCCCATCCAAATGTAAATTGTTACTCCAGGACTGGCCTGCATCAACACCCGAACTAAGGATAGGGAGTGAAGTAGTCGAACGCGTCGACAACTTCACTTATCTTAGAAGTCTGATCAGCCCTAATGGGTTGGTATCTGACGAAATCTCAGCACGGATTCAAAAAACTCGTTTGGCTTTTGCCAACTTACGTCACCTATGGCGAAGACGAGATATCCGTCTATCAATTAAGGGACGAGTATACTGCGCATCAGTTCGTTCTGTTCTACTTTACGGCTGTGAAACATGGCCATTAAGAGTAGAAGATACTCGTAGGTTACTAGTATTTGACCACAGATGCCTTAGAAATATTGCTCGCATCTGCTGGGATCACCGGGTAAGTAATAGTGAGGTTAGACGCAGGGTATTAGGGAACGATGGTAAATCAGTTGATGAGGTGATGAATCTTCATCGACTGAGATGGTTGGGCCATGTGTTACGTATGCCTGAACACCGATTACCACGACGCGCTATGATGACTAGTATTGGGGACGGTTGGAAGAGAGTTAGGGGCGGCCAAACCAAAACGTGGCATCAGTGCTTGAAGTCACTAACTTCTAGTCTGAGCCATGTTGGCAGATGCAGATTACCTGGTTGGGGTCCGCGTGACTATCGTAACCAATGGTTGGAGACTCTGTGTGACATGGCTCAGAATCGATCACAATGGCGTAGGTGTATACACTCTTTATCTTCCCTTAAACCTTGAGACTAAAATTGCTTCATATCTCTCTTCCTTCCTGTACTATATCCCTATATACAACCTATAATTTATATACTACTACCAACACTAAATTAACTACTATGAATCCGGTGTTGATCTTGTTGTGCTAACGAGGTATGGCAACTTGGACCGATGCATATATGTGCCTGGTCCTACGTTGTAGCTGACTGACTGACCTGACTTGGACCATATATCAAATCTACCATGTCTGTTTCTACTCACTTCTCATACTACTAACATACATACGAATTCGACTCTATCCTTTCAGATCACAAGATGTCACATTTTTCACTGGTTAACACACATAAATGACCGGAGTGACCTGACATTGACTTGGTCAAACCGGTTTTTTCTGATTGATTGTACTAAATATTTTTGCTTTGTTCCTATGCACTACTTAAAGTTGGGTTAATTTAATTTGTTTTTGTTTTCTGAAGAAGTGGCTTACACTGCGATCACAGTCAAATTTTAATTTCTCTACTCATTTAGGTATTACAAATATATTATTTTCATTATTAAAGGTTAACAATAAATTGCCCCCAAATGCCCTGGTACGGCCGATAGTGGGGGGGGCCGCCCTTTCTCTCTAAATGCTCTCACATGGCCACGCGTATATAGCCTCTGCCAGGAAAGTCCTACTCACTGCCTTCTCTCAATCAGGGTGTTGTTTACGAAATTGAGAGGACGAAAAGCGAATGTCCGGCGCTTTAATCGGGTTGGTGGACACGAAAAGTTTACCTAGGGGATTTGGAAAACCCTGATTCCAAACCAATGGTGAGAACAAATGGTGTATGAATGAATCGTTGATCACCGTCTACCATGGGACTGCATCTCCTCACGATGCTCCACCGCCTTGTTGATCAGGCCTTTAGGTCAAAGGCTCCGGGTGTGGTCCCCTAAGAAAACCACCTGTTTTAGTTTGGGCACCTGTGCAGTACCGTAGACTTCACACAAATCAAATGAGATTTGTGTGGCGCATATATATCTGGTGCCCCCTTGTACCAATATTTATGTGTTTAAAATAAATAAAACAATAAATTAAGACCAACTTTTTCCATTTGAACCACTTCATTCAATGTACAATCAGTCATTTTCTAAAATTTCCATCAAAATGAATTGATCGTGTTAAAAAAATAACCCCACAGTCTTATGAACATTTCAAATAACCCTCTGTAATTATTAGACAATTTGTATGCAGTAGATTTGTTCAAATTTCTTTTTGAATCATTATATATAATTGACTTGGTGTTGTTTACTTGGATCTTCCCATTGATGTTTTAGGACTGCAATTGATCAGTCTCGTATTGGCAAATGTGCATCCTGTGAGGATTGCCTCGATATTGCCTTAATTCACAAGCATTATAAACAAAGATGGATGATAGCTAGCAGTGGAATCCAGGACGCACGTTTCATTCTATTTGGGATTCGTCAGCCGGACTCCTCAATATGACGAAACGTGCGTCCTGCATTCCACTGCTACCCACCATCCATTTTTTTTTCATTATATATATAATATTTAACTAATTTTCAATTAAACACCAATACGCACAGTATGCACGCATGCCAATTAGAGACTGACTAGTTGCAGTCCTAAAACATCAATGGGAAGATTCAAACAAACAATACTAAATGAATTTCAACTTTACCCCATTGCACAAGCAAGTGCCTATCAGGAATCAGTGGCCGAGTGGATAACGCGATGGCGTTTGAAGTGAAAGATACTGGGTTCGAGTCCCAGAGTGAACATCAACAAGTCTGAGATACAGGTACATCCAGCTGACGAGTCCCAAATAGAACGAAACGCGCGTCCTGGATTCCACTGCTAACCATGCTTGTGAATTTAGGCTATATCGAGGCCAATTAGAGACTGATCAGTTGCAGTCCTAAAACATCAGTGGAAAGATTTAAACAAATAATACTAAGTGAATTTCACCATTTTATTTTGTTACATATTTGTCTTCTTTTTATTTCCTGAATAGTTAAATGAGTTTTTTAAAGTGACAATTCTACCTCTATAGTCATTATTCCATTCTTAAAATGTGTTTATTCAACTGAAACAAATGTTAACAATTAAATTAATTACAAATTAATTAATATTTAAATAAAGTTGCAATGGATCTCTGTATGACTTTTTATTTATTTATATCATAACCGGAAAGAATCAATAATTTCTTCTGCTATGTATACAAATATCTGTCCCCGAATGCCCCGATATAGCCGAGAGTCAGCTCCCCCTCTAGAAATGCTTTCATATGGCCATATGCATACAACCACTGCCAAGGAAGTCCCACTCACTGTCTTCTCTCGGTGGGGGTGTTGTTTACGAAATTGAGAGGACGGAAAGTGAATGTCCAGTGTTTTAATTGGGTTGGTGGATTCTCTGTGACCACCTAGGGGAGTTGAAAAACCTTGATTCCAAACCAATGCTGCACATGGGCTCCAGGATCATAAGGAAACAAATGGTGTATAAACCAATTGTTGGTCACTTGCTACCATAGAACTGCATCTCCTTAAGTTGCTCCACTGTTTTGTGTCAAAGGCTTGGGGTGTTGTCCCCTAAGAAAACCACCTGCTTCAGTTTGGGCATCCGGAAAGTATCCTAGCCCTTGCATAAATCGAATGATTTATGTTGCGCATATCCTTTTGGTGCCTCCTTGTACCAATGTTTATGTGTTAAATGAATAAATAAAAATAAAAAACAAATATCTACATTCTCAGTTTCTAAATGTTAATTCTATAAGCCAACTTTTTGTCAATTATCTACTAAAATTGTGAACATAATTAATCTGATCATAAAAGATTGGCTATGATTAATACTTTCACTCTTCATTTTATTAATCAATGTAAGTTCCTAAGTTCGATAAGAGGACAGTAATGTTCGTGGTAATATATCTGACTTTGATACGATTATGAATCTCACGACGAGTAATATTCTACTCATCATTGCATATTCATGTTGATGATGGACTACCAATTAGATTGGGTCACATTCCTTTAGTTTCCTTCCAAAAACATTCTACCGCTGAACAAACGTTTAGGTAAAAAAGGAATTTCAAATCTAGGTAACAGTTATACAGTTTATGATCACCAAGTAAACACTAGAATATTTGAAGAAGTCACATATAACCTTTGACCATAAAATTCAATATTCTGTTATATTCCCCCATTCAGTTACTACTCACTTTCCTAACTTTTGATTAACCCCACTTGTACAAAGAGATGATTAACATTGTACGGGAAGCTTTATTGCCAAGAAAACAAGTAACAATAATGCACACAGTTCATGAGCATATATATATCCTTGAACTGATTAGACAGGGGCATGTGGGCTGTGGCTTCGATCAATAACCTGACTATGCTTGCATCCGACATTTATCATGAGGCCTTACAACAACAACAACACATAGTCCTCTTAAGCTTCTTAAAGATGTTAGTTGACAAACGTGAAGAATTGGTCATCCTGAGACTTTATTTTGCATAAACATCCTATTCCTAATATATGTAACCTACCTCGTTTATAATAAAATCTACATAAGTCTAGCACACATAGTTTATTTTAACATTTCGGATTGTAAGTAACGAGTACTTTGATGAAGAAATCATTTAAAAGTCCAAATGTTAAATGGTTGGAGGTAGTCGACAAGAGAATCTGGACATACATTTCGCGCTATTTGATGCTCATCAGCAAAGTGTACCCGTAATATTCAGGGACCTTATTCTCCCTATCCCGTAACACTCGACTTTAAAGTCAGAGATGTAACCACTGAACTAGCTTTTCAGGCAGTAACTGACTTTCTGTAGAACTCTGATGTATTTATAATTGATTAACCACTGAGTAGGGACTAATATTATGTGTTTCAAGTCCTTCATGCCAAATAGCAAGAAACCTAAATCCATATTTTCTTCCTAACTACCTTCAACCACCTGTCATTAAAATATAGTGCACGTGATGTCCATTGGTCACATTGTAGCTTGATCAACGCTAAGAAAGACATGATGTCTGTCACTACTACATGATCAATCAATTGTTAAGGTCAAAGTGTTTTTTTGCCCCTTGAATGAAATTTTTTCCAGAAGGAAAATATTTGATTATATTAACGTATAATATACTACTGACAGTACTTTACAACCTTACCATACAGTAGCAGTAATAGGGATAGTCCCTTTGTCATATTGTCAACATTCATTAGTTACTTACTTATTTACGCCTGTTAACCCTCGTGGAGCATAGGCCGCCCACCAAGATTCTTCATCGACTAAGTCCTGGGCAATACTTCCCAATTGCTATCTATCCCTTCGATGTCCGCTTCCACTTTCCGGCATAGTGTGTTCTTTGGTCTTTCACTTTCCCGTTTCCCTTCAGGATTCGGAGTTATCATTCTTAGTAGTATATTCATATAATATAATTGAAGTCTTTGTAGACATGATAGAAGTGATATAATAGACACACAACACAGGCACACGCATGATACATCGTTAATTCTATCAGAATAGTCTAACATATCATTAGAAGTAAATTCATCACTAATTTGTGACTCATCATCTACCCTTTTTTATAACCTGAAATGACCTTAAAATACAGTCATTGTCATTGATGGTGTTTCTGTTGTCATCACTGTTTAAATGACCAACAAAACGAGAAAAATAAGATGATAACATGACTTCCGTAAATCTATTGAACATGTTTACATAATTGATAGTACATCTTAATGATTAACAATAATGTTATATTAGTATAGGGTTGTAGAGATTGTTGAATTTGAATGAAATCACAAACTGATCTAAGTTAGACAACCATCTCGAAAAACTGGAAAAACACTGAACAGCCATCTCATTCTAATATAATTTCTAATGGTTTTTCAACATTGACCGGTTCATAAATTCAATAAAACTCAATAATCTTCACAACCCTATACTAATCAGTGAAATTATTAGTGAGTAGTGATGAGGATGTATGATTTGGTTTAATAACCAATATTTATTTAATGATATTAACAGAATAAACAAAACTGATAGTTGGGAACGATCGTTTGACAGCTAGACTGACTGACTAGCTGACTCTGTGATGATTGTAAAAATAACATAGATTGATAATTGAAAACATAAGTCAATTGAAGCTAAACCACCAGGGGAAACCTGGAAGCACTGGACGGCCGTTTCGCCCTATTACAGGACTCCTCGGGAGTGCGCATCCACGACCTTGCCTCGCGAGATTCGAACCCAGGACCTACCAGTCTCGCGCCAGAGCACTTAACCGATAGACCACTGAGCTGGCATCCGATGGTGTTAATGTCTAACTTCAACCAATCCACGAAGTTGAGCAACCCTTCACCAATTGTCCCACAATAGGATGAAACGGCCGTCCAGTGCTTCCAAGTTTTCCTTAGTGGTCTAGCTTCGATTGACTCATGCTTTCAACTATGGAAATACTAAATCTCCACAAAAACCCCTTCTGATTATAGATTGATAAATTTCAACTATTTATTTCCATTAGAACAATAGTCTTTACTCATCTTCCATTTATTATTAGAATCAGTCGTATTTCTTCATATGGGACTCTTCGGCAGTGCGTAACCACGACCCCACATCCAAGAATCAAACCCCGAGTCTTCGCCCTCATGCACAAACAATTAAACTGTAGAACCAGGGAATTCGGGAAATATGTTTCATTTCATAGTTCAGTGTTAACTAAAATACCTGAAGGTCCTAGATTCAACCCCTGGTGTGGTCATGGGTGAGTACTGCTTCAAAGTCTCATACCAGGATAAAGTAGCTGTCGTGTCCTCTATGGTACCCAGTTGTACCTCAAAGGAAATCAATCAGTAACGAATACTACCTAATTCGTTAGTTGTATCGATTATTTCAGCCGCAATTTGGCTTTTCTCATGGATTCACCTCAACTTCACACTAAATCAAAAATTGACAACAGTTAAGGAATATGAACCGTTGGCTTCCAAAACAAAATAGTTTAAAGATAACTCGCTCGCTGCAAGACTTGAGTGTTTCTGGTTCGATTTCAAATGGAGTCATGACTACTCATTGCTTGAAAACCAAAAACTTAGATGAAATAGGTGTACAGTGTTCCCGGTTTTCAATGACTTACCATCTGACTTTAATTTTTAGCCTTCATGTAGAAAATTGTCTGACTCAAATGATCGATTAATTTACGTATGTGTTAGTTATACTGTATCAAAAACTAGTCTTTTTAAACTTAGCTTGAGACGAGACTAAAATAGATCATTTCAATTAGGTTTTATACGATTTTTGAAACATCAATTACGAGCCCGATCACATTATATGATAGGTTTTAAATCAATGTGTCATTCACCTAGTTTCAATCGTTTAAATTAATAATCCTGATGTAATATTGAAGAGCATTTGTGGTCTGTAGATTATGTAATAGAAAAGTTTAGACAATTATTTATTATAAATATACATAGGTTTCTTGTAACTGTTGGAGAGTCCTAGAATATCCGCGATCAAAACCCGTGGAGGCTTAAGAGCGCCTGAAATCGGTTTGTCCAATCAGCATTCAATTGGACTTCCTCAGAAACATCTAGCAAAGTAAAGGATCACATGTCGCGTTTTGATTAGATCATTACTGTCATATCCTAGTGAAGAAGTACGGATAGCTTCCGGGACCTATTAACGGACGATTATTCTATATATATTCTTATTGTTTAACTATTGAGTAACTAGATTGTGTATATCTATATTCATCTTATTCTAAGCATCATCTTGACCTATGAATTATTACTATACGAATTACTGTCCCTAAACTATATTCAGTTTATTGATTATTGTCTCCCACGTTCACAGCCACATTTGGCTTGATCTTGCAGAAATATTATTTTCTATTTTATGGTGTGATGCCGTCTGTCTGTCTGGTATATAAACAGAGTATGCTTGAAATGAATGATTCGCATAGCTGAAGCTATAATTGGTGTACTGAACTCAATTGGGAGGGCTAGGCGGACAAGGGACCAATAAGGACGCTAGACTACTCGTACTGGTCGAGAGTCATTGATTTGTCACAGTGTTAAGATCGGAGAAGTCGTATTTCAATTGGTGGATAATTCACGTGATAAAGGCCGGACATAAAATAATAACGAATTAGCATACGTCCTTCATGTCGTTGATATACTTATTATCCTTCCAGAACATCCTAGAAGACTACAGCCATTTAAAAATCTATAAACATACTTAATTTTCTGCTTATTCCTAATCTTGAAGTAAAGCATCCAATCACATTTCGCGCCTTTTCTCCATTGTTCGAGTTGAAATGTGGAAGTTGTGTGGGGTTATAGGAAGTCACTTTTCAACAAGGATAGATCTACAATTTTAAAGGAATCGATGCTCTTCATGAGATTCGAATTATTGTTACTGTATGTCACAATCAACGGCTCTACCACTGAGCCATTTGAACAGACAATCAACTAAAATTTATCGGGCAGTATTTAGTGTAACTCTTAACCATTTCCGAATTCCATCTGTCAAGTTGCGATATGGGCATTAAACTGAGTGATATGATGTGTATATTATATGTTGGAAGCGATCCTCAGTAGACCCAAATAACTTCACTACAATGTTTCTCTTTGTGACACTGTATACAAATCCCATTGTAAGCACCAGTTTCCTGCTGATTATTATGAGTACCAACTATCATGAAGACTAGGTCTACGATCGCTTTATATCGTATCATCAGAACTATTGTATACAAGAAAATTTTTTTTAAACTAACAAGAAAATATTTAAACCTACTAACAATTCATCTTGTTGATGAGAAATAAAGATAAATTATGTAACTGAAATATAGAATAGACGGAATATAATTAACAGTGGAATTCAGGACTTGTATTCCATTCTATTTGAGACTCATCAGCTGAATCTCAGAGTTGATGTTCACTCAAAGACTCGAACCCAGTACCATTCTCTTCAAACGCCACCGCTCTATCCACTTAGCTACTGAATCCAGATATCTACTCACTTGTGAGACTTGTATGAGTTTTAATTCTATTTGAACAGTACTGGCCTTGAAATGAATACCAATTTCAAGATGCAGATACATTTAGATGACAACTGCAAGATAAGATGAAGATTATATAATTATGGCTAAGATAGAGGTAATCATAACAGCATGTATGTATACCAACCAAGACTGATCAAATTGCAGCTAAAATATTAAGAACCGGATAATCCAATTCAAATTCAGTGCTTCCAGGATTTCCATGGTGGTCTAGCTTCAATTGATTCATGATCACTAGTGACTGGCTCCAAGAGGTATTTCCTGGAGTTCTAGTGAGAAGTAGTGTCCAGTGACGTTCAACTGGGTCTGTTGTGAGATAGTAACTCACTGAAGACAATGGTGGATGTGTCGCTCAATTTCATGGATCGGTTGATGTTAAACATTAACACCAATCGATGCCGGCGTTCGCATGCGAGACTGACAGGTCCTGTGTTCGAATCTCATGAGGCGGGATCGTGGATGCGCACTTCTGAGGAGTCCCACAATAGGACGAAACTGCCGTCCAGTGCTTCCATCTTTTACATGGTAGTCTAGCTTCAATTGACTCATGATCTCAACTATTGATCTTGGTTAACATTATCTAGAATAGATTTGTCTCCTTTTTATAGCTTCTAGTTAAAAATCAGTAATTGATTGATTTTTTTTTGTTTTCATTTTCTCCTGATTTCTTTCATTCTATATTAAGCTTGCTATATACATCAGTCTACTGTTCGTTGTTAATTTAAACATCTTTCTGTCTATCTATCTACTGTCTAATAGTTTACACTTAATCAATGAAATCTTTGTTGTTGTTTTTTTATAGTTTAATTAATATTTTGGAGATTTTGTTTTTCTGCACTGATGATTTTGTTATTGAAAGCAATTAGTCCCCTTTGATAAATTTTGACAGTGTATAATAAGAAGGCGAAGATTATCAGAACTATGTGATGAGATACTAGCGCAATACATTTCGAACAATCTGATCAAACTTAATATTTTTCATAGTTGAAAACGTGAGTCAATTGAAGCTAGACCACCATGGAAAACCTGGAGACACTGGACGGCCGTTTCGTCCTATTATGGGACTCCTCAGCAATGCGCATCCACGATCCCGCACTCGCGAGATTTGAACCCAGGACTTACCAGTCTCGAGCCAGAGCCCTTAACTGATAGACCACTGAGCTGGCACGAAGTTGAGCAACCATTCACCAATTGTCTTCAGTGAGTTCCTATCTCACGACAGACGTGGTTTGAACTCCACTGGTCACTGCTTCTCATTAGAGCTCCTGGATATACTTCTCGAAGTCACTAGTGAGCATATGATTATATTAATTATCAGAAGGGGTTTTGTGGAGATTTAGTATTTTTCATAGTTGAAAGCGTGAGTCAATTGAAGCTAGACCACCATGGAAACACTGGACGGCCGTTTCGTCCTATTATATATAAAAATAAAAGGTCAACTAGACTGGAAATGAGGGTGGGGTAAGAAGGGACAAGGATAATAATAATAAAAATAATGTGAAAACAATTTTACACCTAATCACTCTGGATAATAAGCTAATTTTACCGGGGTAGGTTTAAGGTGAGAACAAACTGTTTTTGAATACACAAAGGGAGTTTGAATTTTCGTATGACTAAAGCTTCAATAAACCTTAGTATAAGCCCTTTTACACTTTGATACAACACTACAAAATCCGAGTTATAATCAATTTTATGGCCTGTTTAGATTATATGTTTGGCAATAGAGGATGATGGATGTTTATCCTCTACTCTTATCTGGTCATTTGATTCTAATTGTTTCTGCAACCATTTTGGTACATAAGCAAAGATGGATAGTGGTTAGTAGTGGAATCGAGGACGCGCGTTTCGTCCTGTTTGGGACTCGTCAGTTAGTAGTATATACTGGGTCTATATACCAAACAAACAGACCACATCCTACCATAAAATAGAAAATAACATTTATACAAGATTCAGTCAAATGTGGTTGTGAATAGAGGGGATAGTAATTAATAGACTAGAGATAACTCAAGAATGGGAAATCGTACAATAATAGTCTATAGGTCAAAATAAAGCTCATAATAAAAGGAACATAAATATGAATAGTTAAGTTACTTAGCAATTATACAATATGAAATATACATATCACATTGGTCAATATATAGTTCTCAAAAGTTACCATTCATAATTCTACTCGTTATATAACAGTATCTAACAGTGGAATCCAAGACACATGTTTCATCCTATTTGGAATTCGTCAGCTGGATATATTTGCATCCTAGAGTTGATATTCCATAATTCTATTTACTAATTATTTATTCTTTATTTATATTAATTAGTAAAAAGCATATAGAATACTTTGAGAAAGAGAAACTGGCACTAAGAATTTTCTTAGTTTGTAGACAAATAAACAGTTTCAGTAAATAAATAAATGAAACCATCTTGTATACACACCTATACATATCTCTATTAAACTATATCACTTTAAGGTATATTCAAAATATATTGAACTGTTTAATTAAGATATTTTATTTAAATTATATTGAAATGAATAAAGATTTAGTGATCATACTACTTATTATTATTACTACTGTAGTCTGGTCTACTTATATCCATATAAGTAGTATATGGCGATGGTCAGACATAGAATGTATTTTGGCAGAAGACCGATAAGGAACGAACTAAAATGAAGCGCAATTGGTAGGAAAGTGTATGAACAATGAAATGAGAGAAGATGAACTGATATTTACAGAAGAAACAGTGAAGATTGACATAATTGGTTGTTATTTTGTAAATTAACTATTTGCTGTATGGTTATCAGAATTTAGTGAGATAGTCTGTAATTTGTGCTTAAATACATTCAATTGTTCCCACCCGTGTTCTCATTCACTACATTTAGTGTCGCTGCCAACCAGTAGGAGGAAGGGTGCTGTTCTGCGGGTCTGGATTTGGGGTGCTAGTTGGGGCAGTCTGGTGCGAAGAGGTGACGTCGAGTGGAGTGTTCTGGCGGGGCGGTGTTGGTTGTAGTAGGAGCTGTCAACGGAGAGGAGCAGTGTAACGTGCGGCTACTGGGTGAACATATGATGTAGATGGCTCAGCAGGCCGGTGGAGTACGGGTGTTGAACGTCCCAGGTGCCGGGTGGATGTCGAATGTTGGTGCTCCGGCAGATCAACGGTGCTATAGAGGTCAGCGCGCCGCATACTCGACATTCTGACGGAGATTTTGTCACAGACTGCAGGACCTACCAGTCGAATCTCGCGAGGCGGGGTCGTCGATGCGCACTGCTGTAGAGTCCCATAATACGACGAAACGGCCGTCCAGTGCTTCTATATTTTCTATGTTGGTCTAGCTTCAATTGACTCATGATTTCAACTATGAAAATACTGAAATCTCCACAAAACCCCTTCTGATTATTATTACTATTATTATTTATTCAATTAGTTTATCCCATTTGTTATATTAATCTGTAATTTTACTCATTTCAATTAATTTTTTATTCACAGATATACTAATCTCAATGTAGTGAATAAGAACACTAGTGCGGACAATTGAATGTATATCAGTACAATATTACAACTGAGAACTATACAATAAACAATTCATTTGCAAAATCTCAATCAATTGTCTTAGACTTCATTGTTCTTTTGTTTCCATACCAATCATTTTCTGTTCTCATTCTCTTTTCATTGATCTTCTTAATCTTCTATCTACAGATATTTCACTTTCTATTGATGATACATATTACTTATATCTGTCGATATTAGTAGCATACATCACAGCAGTAACTTCAATATCCTAAAGTGTGTTAAGGTTGTGGAAACCGTCTGTATTGTGAGTGATTCATTGGAGTTAATATTATAATGATTGAATATTTTTTATAATAAACAAATTTAGACAATAACGATCGATAAAAATCATTTGACCAATATGAAAATTTAATGAGGAGTAGACATTGAAGGTCATTTGTTGTCTAGTGACCTTCACATTCAACCTTGTTTGATTATTTTCTTAGCGCGATATACAATCTAATTTCGGATAAATATTTATATTTTTTAAAACTGTTTAGACAGTTGACTAGTGATTCTATCTTATAAGATTTGTTTGATTGAGATTTTTGAATTGCTCAATCAGTGAGACATAGATATTGACGGATTCATACTACTGGTTAAATGTTAGCTTTACATTCTAAGGAAATAGATGTACTATATTGGTCACAAATGTGACTTAAATTTGGATTCCACTGCTAGCCACTATTCATCTTTGCTTACAATGCTTGTGAATTAAGGCTATATCGAGGCAATACGCACAGTATGCACATATACCAATAAGAGACTGACCAGTTGCAGTCCTAACACATCGATGGAAAGATTCCAATAAACAATACTAAATTAATTTATTAGTGCATATATTCTTTATTCGAGTAAGCTAATAAAATCTTTCTATTCACTTATGGTTTTCTCATTCATGTGGCTGTTTGGGCTTATAGATTGTTTTCTGTTGAGACGGCTTCCGAGAATCACGATGGAGCATCTAGAGGCCCTAAATGAGCCAAAGAGGTTCCATCCAATCAGGACGTGATTGAACTTTCTAGAATATCAACGTGACATCCTACGATTGGACAGTAGCATGACATGCCTCTTTGCGAATTGGCTGAATTATAATGATGCTATAACAAACGCTAATATATATATATAAATACCCATGATTTCCCACATATTTTGATTTTTACCCAACAAACACTTTTCCAGCTTTCTAATGTCTTCTGATTTTGCGACTGTGGGGTACTATACGTTCGATTGACGTAGTTGTATGCCGTATTCTACGTTAATCAAGTAGCGAACATAATAGTTTCATACTCGGACAACCGCCCAATACAATACTTCTGTGAGCAAACTAACAGCTTGAACACTTCAGTCACTTCTGAATCTTAACAGCTAACTATAAGACAATTTTCACCAATGAAACTTTTATATTATATAAATATCCAAATAACATCAGTGTTAATACCTCCCATTACATTTATTGGACAGGTGTTCTAATTACAAACCATTCACTGATATAGTGTCTTTTCAAGAAAAAAAGTTATCACAATGGGGATTTGTGAAGATTGTAGTGGTTCTAATAGTTGAATTCATGAGTCCATCTAAGTTAGATCACTGTTGAAAACCTGGAGGCACTGGGTGACCGCATCGCCCTAGTATGGAACTTCTTAGCAGTGCGCATCCAAGGCTCTGCGCGCGGGACTCAAACTCAGAACCTTCTTCCATAACTTTTGAACGGAATATTATTTTTGAATAGGATTTTCTTTACATTACTTATGTAATTGGGTTCTGTTAAATGGTGTATAATATGTACAAGTACACTGAGATATTTGCTTTACTATTCACAAATGGTCCTACTTGTCATGTTATATAAGGATACCTACCCTAACTCAGGGTCTCAAAAGTCGGAAAAATGAAGATTTATCAGATGCTATAAAAATGATCTTGGTAGTCTTGTAATTGTATACAGGCACCACGCGACGGGTTCTAAGTGTTCTTTAAGCCCTAACGCTTCAGGCTGGGCTACTTTGTTCACTATCCTATAGATGTGTTGTATGTAACATAAGCTATATTGCTATGTAGAGGTGAAGGTTTCATATGAGATTGGAGGTTCATTATTGATATTGTGGATGGTTTGACATTACTTTGGCAAGTTTTGCTGACTGTTCATACTCACAAATGGTTTTCTGGGTAGCCACTTTCATTGATACGGATGGTTGTTTTTCAGTGTTCTCAAGGACCGTTGTCAATGGGATGTTATGAAGCATATCATCACTACTAACAATAATTAGTTTGACCTTTATTTAAGCGAGATAGGTCGATATTGACTTGTTCATGTCATGCACAGTCGATTGGTGCGATCAATGATCAGGATTGTTATATGGTGTAAATGTGTATATGAATGGCGCAAATATCCCCCAGGGTGGTGGGTACTGGGTGGTTGCGCCACAGGATTGAGCTATATCGTTCAGATTGTAGCATTTCTCCTGTAAAGAGGAAATGAGCCTTACTGTTCCAGTTATAAAGTCTAAGCGTGAGTGTCTCGTTCCCCTGGAATTGGGATTGATCTGTACTGTTTGAGTTGTAACGTGAAAGTCTAGATGGTGTCTGGTTCTTCTGAAAACCAATGCAAAATTACCCTGGTTCAAGAGAGTATATTACATAACTATGAATAAACTGGACGATTCTGCCAGTAGTCATATGCTAGTTTCAGAAATTAGGTGACACATGTCTAAGTACATACCTTAAGACTCTGTTTCCTTAAATCGTAAACGCTACATGGATAACTGTAGCAATTCTAGAGCTAGTGCATGCCTTAAATCGCTAACCCGCAAGGGGACTGGTGCATTTCTGAGAACAGAATCAACCAGGTGAGGCTTCGGTTGTGCCCGTTACATTATGTGATGACTCTGGATAACTTTACTGATCTCAGCAGGCCTTGTGTCAACAATAACCAATGAAGATCGAGGTCCATAGGACAAGCTGTGAGCCATATGTGGAGAAATTCAAACACTTCACTTCAACCTGAAGTTTGTGTTGATGATATTGTTCAGAAGAACGATGAAAGCTCCACGATCAAACCATCCAACTCAGAGAATAAAACTCCACCAAAAAGAAAATACAAACTCTCTGAATGTATACCCAGCTATTGTCTATACTAATGATAAAATATCTTGAATGATATCTGGCAATAGTATCTGGAAAACACACTATACCCTTTCTTGAACTTGTTAGTTGGATATAGAAGAATTCCATATTGCGAATTTACAATGAATTGTTACCCATTGGCCCGTGTTTTTTAACTTCATTAACAAACATTCATCATCACTTTAATCTACTCAATAGATCATAACTTTCTATTAAATATCATTACTGGAGTGAAAATGGGATAAAATATACGTTCTATATTTTATTACAAATCCAAATTTTAATCAGTTCAGTTTTTATGCATTATTTTTATACAAAATTCCCTATTTAAAATATGTGAATTTTCTTCAGAACAAAAATATGAAAAATATCAGAAGGGATTTTGTGGAGATTTTAGTAATTTTATAGTTGAGATCATGAGTCATTTGGAGCTAGACCACTATGGAAAACCTGGAAGAACTGGACGGCTGTTTCGTCCTATTGTGGGACTACTCAGCAGTGCGCATCTACGATTCCACCTCGCCGTCCAGTGCTTCCAGGTTTTCTATAGTGGTCTAGCTTCAATTGATTCATGATCTCAACTATTGAGATTACTATAATATCCACAAAAACCCCTTTTGATATTATTCAACATATGATCACTAGTGACTGACTTCAAGAGGTAATTCCTGGAATTCTAGTGAAAAGTAGTGACCAGTAGAGTTCAACCAAGTCTGTTGTGAGATAGTAACTCATTGAAGACAATGGTGGATGTGACGCTCAATTTTGTGGATCGGTTGAAGTTAAACATTAACACCATTGGATGCCGGCTCAGTGGTGTAGAGGTTAAGAGTTTGTGCGCGAGGCCGATAGGTTCGGTGTTCGAATCCCGATGGGCGGGATCGTGGATACTCAGTACTGAGGAGTCACACGATAGGATGAAATAGTCGTCCAGTGCTTCCACACTTTCCATGTTGGTCTGTTTTCAAATAACTCATGAATTCAACCATTAACATATAAGATTATCATATTAAAAACCTATTTCATACTTTTGAAAACAAAATATATTTACGTTCTGCCCTAAATTGATTTATATTAAGGAATGAAGGAAAAATCAAATACTCCATAGAATTTATTATACATTCCTTTATTGAATAATGAATAAATGATTATTTCAATTAATTTTCCAAATGATTAAGTAGTCTGTTTGGATGGAAATGAAATTTAGCCAGTAATTCATTCATTTTCAGTTTAAAAAAAAGGAAAAAAACAAAACAAAATGATTAAAGTCAATCATTGTTAATGTTCTTTCTGCCATTGAATTTCAATATACACTGAAAATATATAAGTAGTATTTTATAAGAATAATATAGAAATGTATCCATGAAGTGTTCGTGTGTGTGTGCGCTATAACTAATCGATGATTTTGAAAACAGATTTTGCGCTTATTAATACCAGTCAGTCACAACGTAGAACTTCGTACGTACTTATATCAGTTCGAGTTGCCATACCACATTAGCACAGAGATGCAGTTGTCGAATCAAATCACATAGTGATAGAGGTAGTAAGATTATAAACAGTAATCCGAAGGATTAGGGTTTGAAGATGTTATTCAAGGAGTATAATCCAGTGAAATAAATTTGAAAAGAGGAAAAAGATAGGGACATGGAGAATTCAGAAGATTAGGATTTGGCAGAACACAAAGAGTGGATGCACCTTCGCCACTGTAAACGATTCTGAGCCATGTCATTCAAGATCTCTAACCATCGATTGCTATCACCTCACGAATCCTAACCAGGTAGTCTACACCTACCAACATGTCTCAGTCCCCTTGTCAGTGACTTCATGGATTTGTGCCACGTTTTGGTCTGGCCGCCCATAGCTTTCTTCCAACCTACTCCTACACCATAAAACATTGCACGTCGGGGCAGTCGGTGGTTGGGCATACGTAACACATGTCCCAGCCATCTCAACTGATGAAGTTTCATCAATCGATTTGCTATCCTTACCTAGTAATCGTTTCCTAACAACTGCATTACTTACCCGGTGGTCCCAGGATATATGAAATATAAATATACCAAACTTTCCAGAAACCAAAACTATTCCTCTCAATAACTCGAACCTACATCACTTAACACTGTTTTTTGTAGACAATAGTTATTATTATTAGCTTTATTCAATATCAATTTTTTTTTGGTACAATATAGAATTCTCAGCACAAAGTATTTCAACAAGTTTCCGTTTCTTACTTCTTCGTTGATCCTGACGTTAAATATTGAGTGATCGCCAGCTAGAAGTTAGCAGTCCAGTTAATCGACATCTGAATAATGTACATTATTTTCGCTGCATATTGCCTGCCAGCTACCACGATATCTCTGATTAGGCCTTTTGTAACCTTTACAGAGAAAGGTTGTACACTTTTCACAAACTCACCTGAAGTGGGTTGTGCGATTAATAGCCATAATGATGTATTAAAACACACAAAATTAGATAAGTTGTTGAAATACATAAATAACAGGAACAGGTAGCCCAGATGCTTAAACAGGCCGCCAGTGATTGGTCTTACAATTGATTAGATATTTTCTAAATATTGTTAATATGTAGTTAAATCTTATGTTGATCATACAGCTTGAAATAATAGAAACAAGTCACTTATTGAAACCAGGAACCAGCTCGATCAGAATATAGAATCTTGTGCTCCAAACATCATAATTGTATTTATACAGTTACCAGAAATGCAACAATCAGCTGCTATTAAACTAGTATTAGTTTTTAATAGGCTTTGTAACTATTAACTGGTGATTAATTTGAAGAAATAAATTGACCAGATACTATATATATATAGACCATCCTAATACTTCCATACCACCAATACTGGTTATAATCAGTAGGTGTCAACAAGCATAACTACAACATCTGTATAGCATTTTCTAATCACAGCAGAGACTATTTAGAACGGTTCATTGAAAGAAAAACTAAATATTACATAATGATGCAAATATATTGTATATTAACAAACTTTAGACACATGTACATTTTGTAAATTTACATCATTTTAGTTTCGGAACCACAATTATCATAGAGTGAATAAATCACTGAAGATTGTTGCCAGCAATATCTAATTAAAGAAAGTATCAATCCCATAACAATAATGAAGATCCAATAGTATAACGTAAACTGAATTAAACTTATGACTCTCAGATTAAGCATTGCTCATAATACCACTCGATCAATGGGATTAACGTTAGGAACTAAATTAGGTGGATTAAGGTTCCAATATTCCTATAATCAAAATATGGACTGTTTAGGCCTACAGAATTCAAAATATAGCAACTAGAGTTTGAAAGTAGATATATTTTAAGCTACCCTCATCATGATTCGTCATATTTCTTCAAGTTTATAATATTGACTCATCTGACAAAACTATAGTATTATTATTGCTATTTGACGTTAGGTTACCCTTTGATAATGTTTTCCAACCAATGAAATAATTTCTTTCTACGTAACTGCACAAACCGTGATAACGTTAGCATTATAATACCAACATCATGTATGAATGAAGTCTCACTGAGGTGACTTTTTAGCTGTAATGCTTATTTCAATAACGTCATCTCCAAACAAATAGATTAGACCACTATGATCCTGCTTTAACAATTATTTCTGATAGAATCTTAAGTTAACACGAATATAGAACTGAAAGGAGAAGGAACCACTAATAAGTTAATGGAAGCAGAAGGATATTTTGAAAAAATATCTTCGTTTATAGTGAACATGCTGTATAGTTCAACAAACCCTGTTTCTACCATTTGTATTCCTCATAAAATGTTAACCAGTACCAGGTGATAATGTCTAATACTTAACTATCTCTTCAATCAATCATTACTTTTCATAGATTCTTTCTGACAGGACTCAAAAGTGTCGTGAAACTTGAAGTCGGATAAGCAGTTAGAAGGTATCAAAACTCACCTTATAGAAAAATGGCTTCAATCCAACGCCAGTTGACGTCATCAGATAAAGTGAGAAAATATGCCATTGTAGAAAGCTGTTCATTTTTGTGTTTTAAGAGAAGCATTAATGTTTGCATTTTTTAAATCTGTCATATGCTTTAATATTTCTATGATTGTAGTACATCAGCTTTGTGATTGGGTAGATATTTTCCAACAATATTTGTATGCAACCACAAGTAGTTAACAAACGCTGTAAGTTACAAAACCAAATAGATACCACGTTAGAAATTTAAATAAATTGCATGAGATTTAGCTGCTGACCGAGACGCTAACATTTACTATTTTCGAAATAGTTTTTTTTAAATAACTAGAAAGAGATAAAGGCGTATATTCTGAGATTCAGTATTTATCTTAATTCACCATAACTTAACGTAGGATATTGTACCACAATTAGGTATTCGGTCAACAAAAAAGATAAGTTATCTTCTACTCAAGGTTACAGAACTTACATAATAGAAAGTATAAAATAAGTTATATATATCATAGCTCTGTAGGGTAATTCATACTTACATCCAACACATTTGCTAACGAGGATGATATTGTCATGGAATAGAGAGCTGAGTGTTTTATAAGGTATAAATCAGTATAATTTTATGGTAGACTGGTATATTCATTGCATAATATGACAATAGAGGTAATTCGACCTCAAATATACTTCAATAAATCCTACATCACATCGATTAGTTTATTTTTCATATGCATTTTTATTACTTATTTCTTCGATTTTGTCTCAAATAGCAACAGGTGAAACGAATAAATATTTGCGAAGGTAAATCAATAAGACAGAAATCTCTCCAAACATTGACTCGATTTTGGACTAAAATACTTCAGGTAACAGGAATAGTTAGATACAAAGCTTGAACTAAATCTATTCCATTCACTTTTTGTTTAAACTTTGCGTTCGACAAGGTTTTTCATTTACGTAAAAAATTACAAAAGTGAGAGGAAGATTGCTAGAGTCATTTAATGATGAAAAATTACTACAAATTCTGCTAGCGGATTTTAGTAAGACCTTTAAAAAAGTGCCCATAATAGACTTCTATTAAAGCTGAAAAATCAAGAAACCTCTGCACTTCCGCTAAGGTAGTTCAAGAACTTACTTATTTACTGTTAGCAGAAAGTAATTACTTGTTCTTAAATGCCTCTTTCTGAGACTAGTGCTTAATGGAGTGCCATAAGGCTCCGTTATACATCAATCGCTGTTTATACTTCACATGAATGAACTTTCGTGTATCCCTAAATACTTTTGGTTGAAAACATCGGAATATAACAAAAAACAAGAAATGATCTCGAGAAATGTACACTCCCGACAAATCTGGACGTTCCCATGAGCTAATCTAGACTATGGTCAATCCCTTTCAACGTGACCATACGTACTTATATCCACACCGGATAATCATGTATCAATAACTCCAACACAGAGGAAGGGTTAGTGACTTTGTTACTGTCCCATAACAATCAAGGTATAATAGTAAGTCATGATCTTAAAACTGATGCACATTACAAAGCATTTTGCAGCCTGTAGAGCGGTGTTTTCAAAAAATTATTAATGAAAGCAGCATATACTTTCACCACATTTAAATCATGAGGTGATATATACATGTTGCAAATATTAAAATCAGTTATCATCAGCTTGTCATTTTGACTTCTTTAATTTAGTCTATTCTCTTCGTAGCCAAGGATATCTAGTACTAGTGCTATACCTGGACATTTCTAAGGCCTTCAACATGGTCAACCATCAACTTCTCATAGGTAAACTCGCATCTTATGAGGTCCAAAACCCGTTACTAGCCTGGTTTGATTCCTTCCTCAGCAATCGACATCAAATAGTTAAAATGAACTCT
The DNA here is from genome assembly GCF_000237925.1 of Schistosoma mansoni. Lineage (NCBI taxonomy): Eukaryota > Metazoa > Platyhelminthes > Trematoda > Strigeidida > Schistosomatidae > Schistosoma > Schistosoma mansoni. Next base: position 15,088,248 of record NC_031500.1, on the reverse strand, counting down.
TCATTGTCGAACGCAGTCCCTGTTAGAAGTGGGGTAATTCAGGGTAGTATCTTAGGTCCTTTGCTCTCTTTAGTTTTCATTAATGATATTTGTGGGTGTTTTAGTGTGGGCAAATCCCTTTTGTTTGCAGACGATCTTAAGGTGGTGTACTCATTTTCTCCACATGAGCTGAGCAATATTCAAAATTGTATCAGCTCGGAGCTTAACAATGTAGCACAGTGGTGCTCGAAATGGCAACCAGAGCTTAATACAGCTAAATGTGGTTGGTTATGCTTCGATGACACATCACTCAACCTTGATCTTACCATAAATGGTGAAATGTTATCTAGGTTACACTCAGTAGTAGATCTAGGATTTAGGTACTCCGACGACTTGTCGTTTACTGAACAGATAATGAAACAAACGTCCAAGTCTCAACGCCTTATAGGTTACATAACTCGAAACCTTCATAACAGTGAACCTCGTATTCTAATGTACAAAGTCTGTGTTCGACCACTCCTCGAATACTGCGCGTTTCTCCTTAGTAGCACGCGCATAAAGGATAAATTAAGACTGGAATCAGTACAGAGACGATTTACACTTCGTACTCTTGGAACTGATAGTGTCTTGACATATAATTCGAGGTGTAGTAAACTAGGGCTTGACCCTTTATGGAAGAGGAGACTCAAACTTAACCTTATCTTCTTTTTCAAAATACTTAACAAACTCTCCCTCACATCCAGCCAGGCGATTCAATACGCTAAAGCCTCACATTACGACATTCGTAACTCCTTGTCTTTAGCGAAACAAACATATTCTAGGTCTTCTCTCTATATGAATTACTTTGCCTGTAAGTTTTCTAGGCTCTGGAATAATTTACCTCGAACTATCCGTATGTTAAACTCTCTCCCATTGTTTGTTCGCTCAATTAATGCCTTTTGCTCCTCTGGAAATGCATTAAATGCTCTAGCGCCTGCAAGTGTATCTTACTCCGCAAGTGAGATTATCGGAACCTCTTACTTGCTATCATTGTTTTGTTGTTCCGTGCTCTTTGCTTTAATCTTACTTTCTCTAGTTGTAGATAATTAATAATAACTCGCTTTGGCACTAGAAATAACCTTACAGAACATCAGGCTATCCACTTAAGAAAAAATGAAAAGTTCCCTGGTGTTGCATTGGCCTGCCATATATAAACTATTTATCAATTACTAAACCAGCAAACATAAAACTTTCTTATATTTCATGTTTGCTCTCTACATTAAATGTCGATTTTTATAACAATCTGATCATGCCTGTAAACTGGTGTGAATTCTGTAAATATTATTTTCAGAATATATATATATTATTATTGCTCTCCCATATAGCTTTCCGTATTTGGCTATTCATGAAACCGTAAATTATTGAAAAGCAAACTTAAAATACTGATCGCTCATATGGTATTTGATTTGCCTAATACATGTCTTGTAAATTACCTACTATTATCTTTATCACATATCAATATCTACTTCCTCTTCTCCATTTTCTCTCTCATTTTTACACTTTACTGTTCTCACACTGGATGCATAACCAATTGATTAAATCATTTAGTAATTTATCCCTTAGGAAAATTATCTTCCATTGGCATAAGAACTTTCACTTTATTAATCTTTCCAGTGAAACCAATTAACCTCCTGTCCGGTGGCTTACTAGCTGCTGGTTCCAGAAACCCTACTACCCTGGGACGAACTCAACCACCTGAAATAAAAGGTGTACAAATCCATAAATAACGACCGAACTAACAATAGCTTATGCAGTTGAGTAGCTAGACACTTATTGTTTGAGCGTTACCAGATAAATATGATCATACTGAAACAACTAGTAGCGAGAGCAAAGAAATCAATCGGTTTATACAAGCTCATGACAAAGAGACTAAATATTGGATATCAAAGTTTGCAACGTTGCCGATGTTGTTTGAAGTGAGTGATATAGGTGAAATTCCCGCTTTAAAACTGCAGAAGTTTATTTTCTGCCAACTTTTCATGAGCTAATGTTACTAAAGGAGACAGCTGGGGTACAGTGATTAAAATAGAAGTCCCCCATCATCATCAATATGTCATTCCTCCAAACATATAAGGTTACTAAAAATGACAATCAATATGTAAAGTCGTCTGAGAGAAAAATATTAGTATTTAGTGGCTATTTAACATACAGTTTCACCGATTAGTATTTAGTAAGAGATTAATAGTCATCAACATACATTCTCCAAGACACCTCTTACTTAACAAGCTGATCAGCATCGACACCGACATCTGGATAACCAATTGGCTACGTTCCTACCTTTCTAGAAGAGAACAGTACACTGTATTTGTAGGAAAGTGTTCAACATCTCTACTGTCTACTGTAGGTGTACCACAAGGAGCTGTTCTTTCACCTCTGCTCTTCTCTTTCTTTATGCATGATCTGCCATCTTCCACAGAAAACACTTTTGTAAAATATGCGGACGACCTCACCGTATGTATGCCAATTTCTACCTCCTTACATCCTATAGAAATGAATGAGTTTTTATCTCGTATTGAAAGGTGGTCTGTTGGTAATGGTCTCTTACTCAATCCATCTAAATGTCAAGCTGTTAACGTTAGCGTGAGACATGGACAGAACCTATACTCTATGTTGGGATCCCATAATGCTTGTGCCATTGGAGACTCCTTAATAAACACAGTGTCGAAGGTCAAATATCTTGGTGTTACTTTTTCCTCTAATCTTTCTTGGTCTTCTCATGTTTTACTGTTATCGAAAAAAGTTTACCGTTTGACACACTACATAAAGAGGCTGCATGTTTTTGGGATTACTCGCCATTTACTCTGACAATTTGTAAATTCCTGCATATTACCTATTATTCTATATTGTTCTCCATTATTCTTTCCCGGGCTTTTGAGAAAAGACTTTGCTGTTTTGCGTAGAGTGCTGAAGGCAGTTTGCAAGGTATGTGGTGAATCTTTTGAAGTCATTATTAATATGCTTGTGGATAGACATCTTAAGTCTTGCAAACTCTTAGCAGGTGTTATCTTATCAGATACTAATCATCCGCCTCATTCATATCTTTCTCCTTGTATATCTTCTGGTAGAACGAGACGTAAATACATTAAAATCCATGAACGCAAGCAAATCTATAAAAGTTCTGTAATATCTTACCTAGCAAATTTACTTTGTGACGAACAGGCTGTTAGAGTTGACCTAGTAAATAACCTGTATTCTTAAGCATGTCTCAAATTCGATAATTTGTATAAACTCAGATTTTCCTAAACCTTTTTTATTTCTGTTCTGTTTTTTTGTTTGTTTTGTTTCTTTTTTGGTAAAAAAACTTGTTGAAATAACTCGTGCCGAGAATTCTATATTGTACCAGATTATAATATTGAATAAAGCCATTAATAATAATAATAAAACCAGATTTAAGGGATTTTAGTAACGATCTGGATTACTTAAGCCAAAATATTTATTAAATATAAAGCTAAACTGGCGATGAATATTGTCCAGTTTTATCCTTAAGTGACTTGAAAAAAGCGATTAAATTAGACTTTGTGATTTCAAATATGAAACAAAACTACTGAGGTAAAACTCATATTACGTGGTAGAATAAGAATTAGATGAGGAAGCATGTTTTTAAACGGACAAAAGTTGCTCCAAAACATGTAAATAATGGCTCTGAAAATAACGCGATAACATGGAACGTGTGAGTGAAAACACCTCACCCATATAGAACTCGTATTGCCACTCCAAACAGTAACCACAGAAAACTACTAAAACAAAAATGTATTACGAAGTATATAGTCAGTTCTTGCTTATGATTATCAATGAATAACGGTGTTATGTTCATGTAATAAGTATTAATCATGATTTTGGTTACATTGTATATTTGGTACTGAGAACTGTAACCGAAGCAAACTATTGGGCACAATATAGAAGTACACAAACTTAGAGCTCGTGAACCCTAGGCTATTTAAGAAGATTGACTACATTTTTCGATCTTAATTATTTATTTATGTCAGTTAATCATACTTGTCCATATATTTTAAAAGAGAATACTTCAACCTAATACATTGCGATATACAAAAAAGTCAATCAGATCGCTGACAAAGTCAGCTGAAAGGAAATTAACTTATTCGGATGTCTGTCTCTGAAATACTTAGGTCTGACATCGATTCTCTAATAAGAGAAATGGGTTACCTTCAGCTCCCACTTTGCCTATTCCTGCATGGTAATCCAATAATCCTGGTTGCATGATTTACATCACGGTTACTCAGTACCAATATATGGCTTCTAGATCCATTTTTAGAATGATCTTGGAAATGAAAAAATTTGTTTCTGTTGTAGTAACGTTTTAACTGCTAACTAGTAACAATAAGAAATTGTGTATTTTAAGTTATCAAACAGTTTATTTGGTTTATATAAAGTCTACTTTATTATATATAACTATGATTGTTAAACCTATTCTTATGTATATCCCCAAATAGGCCACGTCATCCGAAACATCTTCTGAACCTCATACTTGATAACCAAACGAACTGAAATCCCAAAGGACGTTTTTTTGGGAAGAGGCTGTCGAGTTCGATTTATAGTGATTAGCCCAGTTCAACTGATTGTTCAACGATGTTCTATAATGTTGCGATTTGACCTGTGCATGACTAGTCCTTACGGAATTCAGTTTGTTGATCTGAAAGTTGGGTTGTCAATTGAGTATTTCATCTGGTTTAGCAACACTCTGTTGAAAACGTTCCATGGTACTGACAGTACTGTGATACTTGTGTAGTTCTCACACTTTCTAAGACCTCCTTTCATTGGTATGTCGATGAGGTATCCTTCATTCTAGTCTATCAGTGGCACTTGTTCTTCGTCCCAAATCTTCCTGAATAGAACATGGATCATACTTGCAGTTACTTCTATTTCTGACTTTAGTGCTTTGGCAGTTATGTTGTCAAGTCCTAATGCGTTCCCACTCTTCATTTGTCTGATGACGGACGGTCCTGATTTCGTTGATCGTTGGTTAAGTGATATTTACACGAAGGTCTGTGTGTGGTGCTTCGATGTTCGGTAGATTCAGTGGAGCTGGTCTATTCAAGATTAGTTGAAAGTGTTCTACCCATCTGTTCCTCTGTTCTTGAATCCTAGTGATTACCTTGCCTTCTCTGTCCTTGACCAGTTACTCTAGTTTATTATATTTCGCCTCCATTTGGTTGTTTCATATTTTCTTCTCGTACAGCTTCTTCCATATATTTCTGAAAGTCGACTCTGATGCTCCTGTTCACTTGCTTGTTTGCTTCTGTGTATTCAGCTTGTGACTCGACTTTCTCTGTTCTTGTACGGCCGGCTGTCTTTAATTGCTGACTTCTCGTTTTTTCTTCCTTGAATCTTGTCTAGAGTTTCAATAGAGATCCATTCTTTATGGTTATGCTTCCTGCGATCCAGAACCCCAAAGACGTTGAAGTTAGTGCTACTTTGATCCCTTTCTAATTGTCTTCCATGATAGTTTATTCTACATTCAGTAGATCCTGTAAGGATTGGAACCTGTTGTTGAAAGCCATCTTGAATTCATTGAGTTTGTTAGCATCTTGAAGGAAGACTGTATTGAACCTTTGTGATGCTGTTTCCCCATCTGCCCAATGTTTCTTCAAATTCAGTTTCGTCTTGACAACCGGAATCACGTGGTGATCTGATGCTATGTCAGCCCCTCTGCTTGTTCTCACATCTTCCACTGACCTTGTGAATGTCATAGTGATACAACTAAAACCTATCTGGTTCTCCGTAGTGTAGTCTGGTAAGAACCAAGTAGCTTTGTGTGTGTGGGCTTATGTGGGAGTATTGTGCGGCGTATAACCTATTTGGGGGATACACATAGATTTGCAAATCTCTCGCCATTCTCGTTTCTTTCCTCTAGTCAGTCCATTTCGTTCCATGATATCTTCAAATCCGTTGTTGTCCATTCCGGCACCTTAACCAGTAACACCTCCTATAATCGGAATGTGACAGCCCAGTCAAATCAGAAGTCAGAAGCAAAGAGGTTCGAAGATATATTTAATAATTCATCTTTATGTCGTGAGGTAATTCACCTGAAGTGACTGGCGGTTGTAGAAAATGTGAAGCATGGCATACCTATTCATGGTCCGATTGCGTTCAGCTAGTTGATTTCAGTAAAACCAATTCAATCATCACCTAATGTCTAAGACTTACAGAACTATTGATTTTGGTGATTTCTTTGTCGCTACAGCTCACTCACTCCCTTAGTGGGGTTGTGATGACCCAAAGACGCGGCCAGCCAGAAGTTTGAACCCAACGAGTTTGTCTTTGGTAAACACTCTTCTAATAGCTTGCTTTGTTCGTCTCTCCTTACTATAAGGAGCTATGTGTTACAACATAGTAATCAAAATTAGGTGCAATGAAAATTTCCGTTCATCGTAAACTCCATCTGTTTTTCATCTTTTCCAGCCGTCCTGGAAATAAGAAGGATACGTAAGTGTATGTCAAATTACACGCGTGCGCGCGTAAAGACACAACATTGGCGAAAAAACGAAAACAAACGTACATAGATGCTTTTCGTAAACATGCAATAGCGTAGAAACGATTCTTGTAGAATGATTTTGTTTTTTAAAAATGAAAATATACACATATAAGCAAGCATATTAGCAACAAAACATCGCTTTTTTATTTGGAATATATATATACATATATATATATATATATGAGTATATTAAAAACAGTTTGTCCGACCTTTTGAAACAATACAAAAAAGTCGGGACGAGACAAAGTGTTTTGTAACGTCTAACATGCAGTAGTCGTTCAAGTGTTCCGGAAACCTCACCCTTCTTCCAGGATGCGTTGTTTTGGGGCAGTTGTCGGATGCCACTGAAGTTCTGTCGTGACTGTTGATTATCGGGTAGGGTGTCATGATTTTAAGGCCTGTGTCGTTCGATTGTACCGAGGGAAAATCAACATTATTAGCGTCTCCTTCTAAATATTTGGCCTTGAGACGATCAATGTTGGTGCTATCGTTAGTTCCTTCTTTATCGATTATATAGTACCTAGGTTGGCTCTGAAGAACTTTGAAGGGTCCTTCGTATACTATGGTCGGAGTGAGTCGCCACATACAAAGACGTGTGTACTATTGTGGGACTCCTCAGTAGTGCGCGTCCAGGATCCCGCCTCGTGAGATTCGAACACAGGACCTATAAGTCTCGCACACGAGCGCTTAACCTTTTGACCACTGGGCTGGCCAGCATCCAACGGTGTTAATGTCTAACTTCAACCAATCCACGAAATTGAGCAACTATGCATCATTGTCTTCAGTGAGTTACTATCTCATAACAGTCCTGGTTGTACTCCACTGGTCACTGCTTCTCACTATAATTCCAGGAAATACCTCTTGGAGCCAGTCACTAGTGAAAATATGATCATTATCAGAAGGGGGTTTTGTGGAGATTTTTAGTAATTTTATGGTTGAAATCACGAGTCAATTGAAGCTGGACGGAGTCCTACAATAGAACGAAACGGTCGTTCAGCGCTTCCAGGTTTTCCATGATGGTCTATCTTCAATTGACTCATGATTTCAACTATAAAACGAAAATTAACTAAAGATTAAATTCAGATGTTTAGTTTATGTATTTCTATCATCTCCGTATACTACTACTACTACTACTAATAATAATAATAATAAATAGTAGTAATAGTAATGATAATAATTAAACTTTGTATTTAACTACTTCACACATATTTAATAACTCATTTAAACTATTTTTTTTTTAATGATAGGAAATTACTCTTTATTACATGTAGTGGGAGAGGACAAACCAGCTTCCAGCTCAAGAGGAAATTAGGAAAAGACGTTTGAAGTGGATCGGATATACATTAAGGAAATCAGCGAACTACATCACGAGGCAAGCGCTAACTTGAAATCCGGAAGGGAAGCGGAAAAGAGGAAGGTCAAAGAACACATTACGCCGGGGAATCGAAGCAGATATGAAAAGGACGAATGTTAACAGGAAAGAAGTGGAAAGTATTGCCCAGTACAGAGTTGGATGGAGAGTGCTGGTGTGCGGCATTTGCTCTTCCACGAGGAGTAACAGGGGTAAGTAAGTAAGTAATCATATAAAATTTCTATTTTTCAATTAGGACAATGTAGTTATATAAATAATTAACTTACCTGTTCATATCCTGAATATTTCCAAAGAAAAAATCATGACTATCCATGAAAAAACTGTGAGATTTGATGTTTACTGAGACTTCTTCATCAGTCTTGGGATAGTAAATGAAATGGGGCGTTATAAGTCTGTTCAGAATAAATTTATTAACATAATGAATACGGTTTAGAGGAAATATGGGAACTGACTAGCAAAAATTCCAATCAAAGTGTTGAAGCAATTGTTTTTATGTATCACTTATGGAACTAGAATAAATCTATGGATTCTCAGTCTAATTATGGAAATGAGTATACGTCGAGTAATAGGAGAACAACGGAAAAGGCCAAAGCTATGACCTATTCCTTGCAGATGTCCTTCATTCATGACCCTTCTCTTGGACAGGACTAGCTCCAAATTTAATGTCACTGGTTTTCAACCCGGAAGACGTAATAATGGTACTCTGAAATTCTGAGATAACTTACGGTAGATAATTCTACCGTCAATTTTCCAGTCAAAAGGTGTATTTAGCTCAAAGAACACAGCTGAACTCCAGCACCTATAAGTGCCGCTATGTTTAAAAACCTGTCACAGCATAGATATTTGAATGATGCACTTATAACCAGGTCTTAAACGTCCATGTGTTTCCTGAAATGGAGCTGAGCGTTGGGTGATTTATAAACCAACATCTTAAAACTTTTAATACTGTGAGTAAACTTTCCTTTGGATAATCATGAGCGGATTTACATTGTCTCAATTTAAATATCAGCTATCAAAATTATATCATACTGTGGTGTCAGCTGCTTAGATCCACATAAGTAGTATACAGCGATAGTCAGGAATAGAATGTATTTCAGTAGAAGATCGAGAAAGAAAGAACGGAAACAGAAAGCGATTGGCATGGAAATGCAAAAACAATAAAATCTGAGACGATTGACTGATATTTGCAAAAGGAATAGTCAAGTTTGAGACGATTAATTGACATGTCGCAAATGAAGTATTTACTATATCTTTCTCAGATTTTAGTAAGATGTTCTGTAATTTTGTGTTCAAATACACTCGATTGTTCCCACTGATGTCCTTCTTCACTACAATATTGCTGAATATTAACTGATATTTGAGTCAATCTGATTGATAATAACAATCTACTATCCTCTGGAATTCATGTACCACGAGCCACCATGATTCTTTTCAACAAAATTCGCTTGAAGCTGGTGGAAAACTTTTCTGATAATTTCTACCCTGAACATATATATATATATATATATATATATATATATATATATATATATATATATGAAAAATTCCATCCGGTACTTTTTATTCAAGAGCTGCGTCAATGGTCAATACAGTAATGACATTTATATATGTAACATATGCTGGACTGATAAAGCTTATGACAGGCAACGTAAGTCGATATTTTAATTTAATTCCTAAATTCTACAGTATATATAATACTAAATAAACATAAAACCTAAAATCTGACCAACATTCTAAATATCAGAAAGGGTTTTTGTGGATATTTCAGTATTTTCATAGTTGAAATCATGAGTCAATTGAAGCTAGACCACCTTCTGATATTAATCAACATATGATCACTAGTGACTGGCTTCAAGAGATATTTCCTGGAGTTCTAGTGAGAAGCAGTAACCAGGGGAGTTCAGCTGGGTCTTTTGTGAGATAGTAACTCACTGAACACAATGGTGGATGTGTCTCTCAATTTCGTAGATCGGTTGAAGTTACACGTTAACACTGTTGGATGCCGATCAGCTCAGTGATTCTAGAGGTTAAGTGCTCGTGTGAGAGACTTATAGGTCCTGTGTTCGAATCTCACGAGGCGGGATCGTGAATATGTACTGCTGCGAAGTCCCACAATAGGACGAAACGGCCGTCCAGTGCTTCCAGATTTTTCATGATGGTCTAGCTTCGATTGACTCATAATTTCAATTATATAAAATATACGAAATTATTAAACCAAGGCAGTTTATTAGTCAATAATAACAGTGGAATAGATTACATAACTAAACATAATAAGTAAATAGTACAAATTGGTAATGTGATAACAAGTGTACTAGTTGTGATAAGAATAATAAAAGGCTTGATTCAATATTACATAATGGGAATTAGGTCAATGATTATAAAAAATATAGACACTGAAATAACATTCATAATAGTTATAAGATTATGTAATAAGAAGGAAGTGTTCCGATAATTGGACCGTGAAACGTATATGTGAGAGAAAAATAGAAAAGGGTGGGAGGGGATGTAGAAAAATAAAACGAACAAAGAGTATGGAAAATAGTAATAAATAAAATCATTTATTAAGTCCTGACTGGTTTAATCATTTTGTATATGCATATAAATATTAGTATACATTAAGGTAAATTTTATGTAGTTGAAATCATGAGTCAATTAAAGCTAGACCACCATGTAAAATCTGGAAGCACTGGATGACCGTTTTGTCCTATTGCGGCAATCCTCAGCAGTGCACATCCACGATCCCACCTCGCAAGATTCGAACCCAGGACCTACCAGTCTCGCGCCAGAGCACTTAACCAACAGACCACTGAGCCGGCATCCAATGGTGTTTATGTCTAACTTCAACCAATCCATGGAGTTGAGCAACCATTTCACCAATGTCTTCAGTGAGTTTATATCTCCCAACAGACCTGTTTAAACTCCACTGGTTACTGCTTCTCACTAGAACTCCAGGAAATACCTCATTAGAGTAAAGCCTGATGAGGATCTAATCGAAAACAATATTGTTTGCTTATATATGTTGTTCTAAATTGCAATATGGGGATTTTTTCTGATATTTAAACAAGGTTTAAAACTTGAAAATGAGTGAGAGTTTATATTTCAATTAGTTAGTCTGTATCATAAATGTTGAGTGTTTAGATTTAAGTAAATGATTGTACTTTTTCACCTGGGTTGTTTATTTATACTCACTTAAGCATAGATAATCAAAATATAGACAAAGGGGATATTGGTGTTTCTTTACAAAACTTTTTTTTATCAACAAATACTGTTTTATAAGCAAAAAGGGATAGTGGCTAACAGTGGAATCCAGGATGCGCGTTTCGTCCTATTTGGGACTCGTCAGCTGAATGTACCTGCATCTCAGAGTTGATGTTCACTCTGGAGTTCAAACCCAGTATCATTCGCTTGTGAATTAAGGCTATATCGAGGCAATACGCACAGTATGCACATATACCAATAAGAGACTGATCAATAGCAGTCCATAATATCAATGGAAAGATTCAAACAAACAATACCAAGTGAATTCAGATACTGTTTTGTCATAGCTTTGAACTCACATAATATTTTCGAGATCTCTCTTTCCCCCTTCTGAATGATGAAGTCTACTGATTCAGAGGATGCTACTAAACTAGTTTTCTTTATTTTCATTTATTGATATGTATGGGATAGAAGGACCGCATCATCTGCGAAGTCCAAACCATCGAGTTCCATCCCACCTGTCCATTGTATTCCGTGCTTATTGTCAGATGTCGAGGCCTTCATAATTCAATCGACCATCAGAAGAAAGAGGAAGTAGGAGAGTAAGCAGCCTCATATGACTCCGGTCCTCACTTGAAATGCGTCCATCAGCTGTCCTGCATGCACTACATTGGACTATAGTCCATCGCATCGATTCCGTATCATGTTGACGATGTTCTCAGGTACACCCTAGTGTTTAACAAGGTTTCATAATGTTTTCCTACTCACGATGTCAAACGCGTTCTCATAATCAAGGAAGTTGATGTATGGCGACGAGTTCCATTCAATCTGCTATTCAACAATGATCCGTAGTGTCGCGATATATATATATGATTGAATTGTTAATTTACACAAAATCAATATGTTGTTCAATATTTAAATTAATCAAACAATGTAAATTTACATTTGAATTTAACATGTACACAGTATGATTTAATCAATAAATCGATTATTATATTCGAATAAATTGTATCAATTCAATTCACTTGTAATTTAATGATTTATATCGTCTCAAATATTGATTTTTATATATTATTGATTATAACAAGTACACATAAATGATAATTTTTGTTGTTGTTGAGAAAATGTAAACATTTTACTATTTACTTAGTATTGTTTGTTTGAATCTTCCCATTGATGTTTAGGACTGCAACTGGTCAGTCTCTTATTGGCATATGTGCATACTGTGCGTATTGCCTTGATATTGCCTTAATTCACAAGCATTACAAGCAAAGATGGATAGTGGCTAGCGATGGCCTTTGAAGCGAAAGGCATTGGGTTCGAGTCCCAGAGTGAACATCAACCTGAGATGCAGGCACATCCAGCTGACGAGTCCCAAATAGGACGAAACGCGCATCCTGGATTCCGCTGCTAGGCATTATCCATCTTTGCTTATTTTACTATTTATTGATAAACGTAATCGTCATCATCATCAGTAACCTGAATTCATATATCATGTAATAAATATGTTCCCTTTTACAGAAAATTCTGTCAGTAACAATGTCCCTCACTACCTTAGTGCAGATACTTTGTAGAGAAATGAACTCATTGGAATATAAATAGTTTTTCAATTACACCTTAGTGACTTAACAAATTCTAGAGCTTCTGGACAAAATTCAAGCACAACGGTGGGTAGTTTTTGTCTTATTAAGAGCTAAATTAGAATTGCCTATATTCTCTTATTTAGACTTGAAATTCGGAAGCATATCTTCTCAGCAGCTAGGTAATGAATGTCATGATGTCGACAGACATCAGTAGTATGTATCATCATGCGAAAGTGGAACGCCTGGTGGCAGAAGGTTAAAAAGATCGAGGAGAAGAGATAGAGAACAGAGAATGATTGGTGAAGAAATGAATGGACAATCAATCCTGAGACAACTGATTAAAATTTTACAAATGAAGTATTTACTGTATAGTTCTCAGATTTTACTAAGAAATTCTGTATTGAAATACATTTGCTCATGTTCTCATTCACTGCAGTAAGTTGAACCAGGGAAAACCGTCCATATGTATGATTAGAAACCAACTAGGCGTCTTAATAGTATGGCAACTATCATTTGGTCATCGTTCGTAAGCGTCATTTTATCGATCTTACAACTGGTTCCGTACTCATACTGTTGAATCAATGTGAGCGATACTAACGTATTGTTGGTGTCTTCATGAAGGCTCTAAATTTAGAATAATCTGGAATCATACATGTTATAATTTTAATACCTATAAACCCATTACGAACCTTAATAAGTACATCAATCATGCAATAGGTATGCATATACACCTTCAAACTTTTCAAGTTTTCTGTATTGAATCGTTTGCTTAAATCATCTAAATCCTGATTGGCTGACAATTATAATCTCTCAGGGTCATTATTAGACTTGCTCAAGGTCGTTGATGCGATATGGTTCCACCAAGCAGATCAATAACTTTCAGTATTCGCCTACTGTCCCTCTAACAAATTTACATACTCTTAATAAATCAAGTAGTATATGGTAAAGTACAAAATACAAGCGTTTTTACAAGATTTTCAAAGTATTTTCCTTAAAACTAATGTACCGAAATAAGTAAACATTTTACAAATGTGAATGTTAGGTTTTATTAGATACAGAACACTAAATAAATACCTTTAATATAGTTGAAATCATGAGTCAATTGAAGCTAGACCACCATGGAAAACCTAGAAGCACAGGAAGGCCGTTTCGTCCTATTTTGGGACTCCTCAGCAGTGCACATCCAAGGAGTTCCACAATAGGACGAAACGGCCATCCAGTGCTTCCAGGTTTTCCATAGTGGTCTAGCTTTAATTGACTCATGATTTCAACTATGCAAATACTGAAATCTCCACAAAATCACTTCAGAAAATACCTTTAAAGCCATTTTAAATTATTCACAAACAACGAATGATAAATTTACTTCACTATATACAGCCTATTATCAATATACATTTCCAACTTAACCTGTAAAATCCTTATTGTATGTATATGCATCCTTGTGCGAGAAAATCACTCCATTTCTATTTTCCAAATGACAATAATTCTTTAACTCTCCTTACATGGAATGTTATTTCACTAGCTCTCTTTATTTATATACATTTGTTCATCTTTTGACTTGTTTTTAGTTATTATCATAACCAAAGATGGATATTGGCTAGCAGTGGAATCCAGGACGCGCGTTTCATCCTAATTGAGACTCGTTAACCTGATGTGAACCGCAAAACAAGAAGCCTTAACAAATTACGGAAGCTATTTTTGGGGACGTTAATTCATTTAATTCAAAGCTTGTAAAACTGTAACATTTACTTTTGCCCCTAGCCTATTCTACAGATCATAAGCTTTCGTTTGATGTATAATTCATTGCCATAGCATTTTCTGTTCTAAAGCTATTGTCATTTAGACGTAATCTTTTGTACCCTATTTTCTACTATAATCCCCCAGTTTTGGACATAATTGTATTTTCCTAATTATTGTACGTTGTGGTCAGCCTATTCATCTATTTATTCATGTAACCTTTCACCCTAATCTGAATTGGGAATTCGAGTGCTAGATCGGGGTTGGAATAAAGTGATTAGCGTTCCAACTGTCTTTGTCTTCTCTCTCTCTCTCGCGTGCTTGCCAGCCAATCAGGGATAGAATAGTTTTCGTCTCTCTACCCCCACTTCGAACTCACGCATATTAGCCTCAAAGGTTAAGCCAGTCAGCCTACCGGGTCAAGGTCTTAATCTACATTACACAGGTCATACTCGGCACAAAGTGGGTAGAAAGATTCAAGGACGTAACATAACCGTATTTACCTCAATCCCAAGGTTGATATCCACTTTGGGATTAGGACCCAGTACCATTCGCTCCAGACATCATTGTGCTATCCATTTAGGAGAGGAGCTGACACAGCTTCAGATCACCACGTGATTGTGGTTGCTAAGATGAAACTGGATTTAAAAAAGCATTGGAAAGATGAGGAAACAGTAGTACAAAGATTCAATACAACCTTCCTTCGACATACTAACAAACTCAATCAATTCAAGGTCGCCCTCAATAACAGGTTCCAAGCCTTACAGGATCGACTGAAAGAACAAGAAATTACTTTGGAGGACAATTAGAAATGGATCAAAAAAGCATTAATCTTAATGTGTCAGGAGGTGCTGAGCTGCAATAGGCATCACCATAGAGAATGGATATCTATCGAAACCCTGGACAAGATTCAAGGAAGGAAAGACAAGAAGACGGCAATTAACGATAGCCTGCCGAACAAGAACAGGGAAAATCAAGGCACAAGCTGAATACACAGAAGTAAACAAGTAAGTGAAGGAGAGCATTAGAGTCGACAAACAGAAATATATGGAAGAACTGTAAGGGAAGGAAATATGAAACAACTATATGACACGATGAAGAAACTGGTAGGGAAATATAGTAAACCAGAGAGACCGGTCAAGGACAAAGAGAAGAGAAGCCAATTACCGAGATTCAAGAACAGACGAACAGATGGACAGAAAAATTTCAACAACTCTTGAATAAACCTGCATCATTGAATCCACCAAATATCGAAGCACCATACACAGACCTTCGTGTAAATGTCACTTAACCAACGATCAACGAAATCAGGATGGCCGGTCATCAGACAAATGAAGAGTGGGAAGACATCAGGACCTGACAACATAACAGCCGAAGCACTAAAGTCAGAAATAGAAGTAACTGAAAGTATGATCCATGTTCTATTCAGGAAGATCTGGGGTGAAGAACAAGTGCCACTGACAGACTGGAAAGAAGAATACCTCATCAAGATACCAAAGAAAGGAAATCTGAGCAAGTGTGAGAACTACACAAGTATCACAGTACTGTCAGTACCACGGACGGTTTTCAACAGTGTTGCCGAACAGAATGAAAGATTGAGTAGACTCCTAACTTCGAAATCAACAGACCGGATGCCGTAAGGATTTGTTGTGCATAAATCAAATTGCGACACTATGGATGATCGTTAAATAACAAATTGAATGGAATTCATCACTATAAATCAACTTCCTTGATTATGAAAAAGCATTTAACAGTGTGGATAGCAAAAACTTATAGAAAATTCTTCAACATTATGAAGTACTTGAGAACATCGTCAACATCATACGGAATTGATACGATGGACTATAGTCCAATGTGGTGCATGGAGGACAGCTGATGGACGCATTTCAAGTGAGGAGCGGAGTCAGATAAGGCTGTTTACTCTCCCACTTCATCTTTCTTTTGATGGTCGACTGAACTATGAAGGCCTCGACATCTGACAATAAGCACGGAATACAATGGACAGGTGGGATGGAACTTGACGATTTGGACTACGCAGATGACATGGTCCTTCTATTCTGGAATAGGTGGAGACGTTCACGTACCTGGTCAGTAGCATGATCGATGAACAAGGAGGATGTAATGTAGCTGTGAAGGCACTGGGCAAGGACCAACTTTGATTTCTGATGGGAAACAGAAAGGAGGAAGGCCGAAGAGCACACTTTGTCAGGAATTGGAAGCAGACATGAAAATGATAAATAGTAACTGGGAAGAAGTGCAAAGTATTGTCCAGGACAAAGTTGGATGGAGAATGTTGATGGGCGGCCTATTATCCTCCAAGAGGGTTATCAGTAAGTAATATATTTTTTATTTTGTATGCATATACCCATTTCAACTGTATAGCTTTTCGTCTGCTTCTGTACGCTTTTCCACCAGATTTTACGCTTTTGTGCTCTATTATATGTAATTATTGATATATATAAACTAAAAAATGCGTGACTGAGGTAATCAATAGTACAGAACTACTAGAGTCCTTAGAATTCTAGTTCTTACACCTTTCTTTCACCAGGTCAAAACTAATAATTGTCCTAAAAGACTAGGAATATTGCATATTTTTATTTTCAACCAATCCACTAACTTTCATTTATTAAGTAGAGAAGCAGTTGTTTAATGATTGTAACATCCAGCCTCCAAACATTCTGTTCCAGATTCACATTTTCATTTAATATAATTCTTTTTAGGTTAGCCAGGTTTTATAACTTAGAGGTAAGTACATTACCCTGTATTAGTTTAATGAGTTATTCATATAAACTTACTCATTACACTGATTTGATCTTAATTATATTGTAGACCATCAACGTTGATGATCTATGTCGAATGATTGGAGGCCTACTCGAGTTAGACGGGAACGGTGTAACGAACAAGCTAACTTCGAAGTCACACCTCGCGATCAGCAACTTACGTGGATTGCCCCATCGACGTATCAAGGGACCATGGATGCTCTGAAGACTGTACAACACAAAGGATGTTATTACAGGAATATATTAGTTAAAGTAGATACAAGCGAAAGTAGAACCACTGCCGCATGGGCCAGTCCATGGCGTATGATTAACTGATGCGCGTTGATTGTCCTTGACCTTGATGGGGATCGATGATCTGTCCAACATTTAGTGACTCAACTGCCGGATGATTTGGCTAGGGTTCAGTGACATTTCACTGGCCCTACAATATCATTCAATTACTCAACTACTTATTTTCATTATTAGTAATATAATTTGTGTCTTAAGGGATTATCATCATATCAGTCATTGTAAAATTAAAGATGTTTCTAATAACTGATATCAAATCTTCAAATAGGATGATTAAATGTATTTTAATGTGTTAAAAATTACATTATTATTATTATTATTACTTTGTTTATACGGAATGCAATGGGTCTCTTTTGTGTTTTTCTATGATCAGATACCTTGATAATTGTACACATGTATTTGTCTGCGATCACACGATGTAATCAATTATATTGTATCACATGTTACGCTTATCGTTTATCATCTCATCCCATCGTTTGAATGTATAAAACGGTTTAATAGTGTTGTTTCTAAACTAAAGAATTTTAATTCAATTTCATGTGTAAATCAATCAATCAGTCAGTCAGTCAGCTACAACGTAGGACCAGGTACATTTATGCATCGGTCCAAGTTGCCATGCCACACTAGCACAACAAGATGAACACCGGATTCATAGAAATAGTTAATTTAGTGGTGGTAATATATATAAAAGATAGCTTGTATATAAGGATATAGTATAGGAAGGAAAAAAGTTATGAAGCAATTTTAATCTCAAGGTTTAAGGGAAGATAAAGAGTGTATACACCTACGACATTGTAATCGATTCTGAGCCATGTCATACAGAGTCTCCAACCATTGGTTACGATAGTCACGCGGACCCCAACCAGGTAGTTTGCATCTACCAACATGGCTCAGACTAGAAGTTAATGACTTCAAGCACTGATGCCACGTTTTGGTTTAGCCGCCCCTAACTCTTTTCCAACCATCCCCTACACTAGTCAATAATCCTTTTTGCACTAATCATCCTTCCTTTATTCTCTTGTATTAATCTTCATAGTTGTCATTTTGATGTTTCTTTTGATGTCATACCACAAAATTTATTCTCCTATTTGTTCTGATCAAATTAACTGTCCATTATTTATTAATAAGACCTGACCAGTATGTAGAGTAGTAAGTAACACAGATAATAGTACTCAGATATTCCACAGGAAACCCTTGATCCAATTTTCATGTTAGATAGAATTTGTCAGCAAAGTGTACCTGAAATCTTGAGGTAATTGATGTTCCATGCAGGATTTGAATCATCGTCACTCCGCTTCATAGCCAAAGACATTATCACTAAAATATTTGGTCCATGAATACCTACTTACTGACACCTGTTATCCTTCTTGAAGAATAGTCTGCCAACCAGAGATCTCCAAATACGAGTAAACTTTTATAAAACAAAGATATTCATTAAACTAAGTTATAATTATTAGAATGGGAATTTGTGAAGACTGTAGCATTTTAACAGACGGCTTATTGGTTTAGCGGTTACGTGTTCGTGCTCAAGACCGAAGGTCTTGGGATAGAGTCCCGTATGTGTCATGGATGTGCACTGTTGAAGAGTCCCACACTGGGACGAAAAGGGTGTCAAGTGCTTCCAGGTTTACAATAGTGGTCTAGTGTAGATCGACCCATGAATTCAACTGTTAAAGTAAGTCACAATTATCAAATCTAGTCACTAGGACTATAAGGCTGTATGACTTGTGTTATGAATTTAAAAAGAGACCGTCGCCAATTTGTTGTGATTTTATGTCCGGCTTTTTATCACGTGATTTATTCGCTAATCGAAATACGACATATACAATCTGTGCACTGTGCCAAACCAATGATGTTCAACCGGTATAAGCAGCCTAGCGTCCTTATTGGTCCTTCGTTCACCTTGCCCTTCCAGATAAGTCCGGAACACCAATAACAGTTTCCACTATGCGAATCATTTATTTCAAACATAATTAGTTTATATTATCAGACAAACATACCGTGTCACATTATTAAATAGGAAATAACATTTATACAAGATCAAGCCAAAAAGTGGCTGTGATTGTGAGAGACTGTAATCGATAAACTGAACATAACTTAAGAACGGTAAATCGTATAATAATAATTTACAAGTAAAATGAAGCCTATAATCGGAGGAATATAGATATGCATAATCTAGTTACTAAATAGTTATACAATAGGAATATATATAATATTAGTCCATTTATAGATTCCGGGAGTTATCCCGTTCTTTGTTCTTCACTCGGATATAACAACTTGGGTTTGAGTCCTATGATCAACATCAGTTCCATCAAAACTGTAGGCATACCATTTTAACAAGTGGTAACTTGGTGGAAACCTAGGGTTTTCTATCAACAAGTTTTAATATTCCAGCATAAAGGAAAGTTAAGTGGCGTAAACTAGCATATTTGTACTTCTGTTAAACGTCACAGTTATCCAGGTAATATGTTGACAATTTACAAAGTAAAAGTAATAGTCATTAGGAGGTGTTTTATCGTGGCATGGAACTCCACAGCATTGCATAACACAGACTTCAAGTGAGACCAAAACCTATGAACTATAGGTGGGGTAGCAAGGATAATATCTTCAAACCACTCTTTAAAATCTTCAACCTCAATAGAACAACTTCAGCTTATCAGGACTTAACCATGACATATAACTATTAATTTAAACAGTTCTATTCAAGTTGTACCACAGATTACAATTACTTATACCTCTTATCGTGCGTACCACCGTTTTGGAGTTCAATACAATAACAAACAGATGTCCAGTGCTTCATAATTTCCATTGGTACTCTTACTGGTGTCAACCTATGACAGTTACAATCTATAAATGAAAACATTCTCAACCAAATTTCATTTGTTTTCACTTTGTACCTAGTCTTATATACCTTATCAGTTGTATCTCAAAGATTTCTAAGACCACAATTGCCTACTAAACATTATCTGCTCTGATTTGTACAGTAAGCTAACTACATTAATTAAATGTTTACTTTAAGAATATTTCTATGTATACGTTAATCTGTCCTTAATATGTGCGTCTTTGTTCACCACGTGAGTGCACTTAATTTTTATCTCGGATTCAATAATAAATTTTCAATATTCAATATTCTATCACAAGGTCATTTTTCTAAACATTAAACCAACCTAGTTAATTGGTGAATTGAAAATAATCTATAAATAGACGTACTAAATAATATCTAAATAAAATCATTTGTTTCAAAATAAGTCTCGTATATATTAGCGGGGTTGTTTGTGGAAGAGTCCCACAATAGGACGAAACGGCCATCCAGTGCTTCCAGGTTTTCCATAGTGGTCTAGCTTCAATTGTCTCGTATATTATTATTAGTTTGAGCATTGACCAACATACATATTTACTACATGTGGAAGTGATTCACTAAGCAACTATTTTTTTCTAAGTGCAAACATAACTAGGGATCAATGCTGAAATATTCTAAAATCATTTGAAAGATTGTAATAATTTAAACTCCACCTAATGAAATGAAATGTCTTTGCTTCATTGATTTGTTACATCTCGGACTAATTTTCAAAGAAGTCTTTATTCATGGCTGATTTCACCTGATATAACTATTAAAAAGCACTTAGTCAAAAACGAAGGATGCATCATGGTTGTAAGCATGAGTCAATTGAAGCTAGACCACCAAGGAAAACCTGGAAGCACTGGACGGTTGTTTCATCCTATTGTAGGACTCCTCAGCAGTACGCATCCACGATCCCGCACTCGCGGGAAGTAGATATTTCATACAGTTCTTCCAACTGGTAAGTTTAAATAAAACTAGAACAACAAAAGTAGAAGAATAAGGTGAAATCATCTACTTAGTTGATCCTCGTCAGTTACTTATAACCTAGAAACAATACCACATTCTGTTAGGTATATTGTTCCTGATTTATTTGTAAAAGTAGAAATGTGATCGAAATAATGATGATCTGGGAATGATACATAATTTAGTATTTACAAAGAAGATAAAAATGTGAACGCACCTGTATCAGTGAGAATGATTTGACCTCTTTCTACTAAATATATCCAGCCATTAATCATGGACACTGGTTAAATACCAACCTGGAATTCTCTAGTGGGATAAAAACCAAGGAGTGCCAAATAATTGTTTCAGTTCAGTTATGAGGTTTAACACCAATACAGATCATCGACAGAAGCAATCTTTAAGTAGACTATATTACTGAAATCGTGAGGTAATCAATTGTCCGAATAGGACTCGAAGCCACATCATCCAGTTTAATAGTCTGAGGTACTATCATTGCGTTGTTCAGTTAGAAACTGACCCCTTGTAGGAATGAGATATTTACATTGATGGTGACGCATGTTGAATTTCACCAGAGAACATTCCTCTTTATATTGCAGGAACGCCTTAATAACGATTTCCAACCTAGGTTCGGGGATGTTCTGTTGACTACCTCGAATTACCTTACATCAAGCATAATCCACGCGATGCTGAGTCACTTAGATCAATGGTAACAATATAACTTGGTTTATAGAATTCTATTAGCACTAAATACTAGACAAATATAACTTCGATTACTACTCAGTGATCATTTGATTAGATTATACCATTACGAAACTATTTTATTAATGATCTGTTACAGAAATGCGTGCCAAAATGTACTGATTAATTTCAACAATGGTCAAACCTAATATCCGTTTGTCCAAACTTCAAAAAATAGGCGAACCATCAGACAATAACTCAACTACTGATTTGTAACGTATTCTTGACTAGTAACCAAATGTCGATAACCTTATTCTACACAGAGAAGGTAGACGTTACTCTCACTGTTAAGAATCGTCTAATTCTGCAAATCTTTTGTTTGACAGATAGATATGCATAATAAGTCGTATGAAAAAAGGGTACGTCTCATTAATGTTATCTGTAGTCTTTATTAATAATAATTACTAAACAGTAAACATTGGATAATTGTTTGTCCTATTATAGGACTCCTTCGTAGAGTGAATCCACGACTTGACCAAATCCAGAACCTTTGATCTCGTGTACGAACGTTCAACCTCTAGACCAGTAACCCGGTACCCAACAGTACTATTGCCTAACTTCAATCAATCCACGTATTGTGTGACCACCTTTCATGACCTGTGGCGGATAACTGTCTTATACCCGAATTGGTTGGACTCCACTGGTCACAGTTTCTCACTAAAATTCCAGGGATTTCCTCTTGAAGTTTGTCACTAGTGTGTACATGACTATTAGTTACTATAAGAGAATTGTGGAAATCACGTTACAATCATGTATTGATCTTGGTCAATTATTATAGGGAGTCAATTCCACTATAGTGTCAGTCAAAAACTGATTCAATTGCTTAGGCAAAACGAACCAACTTATAACAGAGAAAAAAAATTGTATAACGACAATTCTAATCATAGTGATAATAACAAATCCTTTAGTCTATCTACAAGTTTCTTATTTTATAGAGTGGAGAATCATGTGAGCTAGATGACGATAGTATGAAGTTAGACTGGAAAACAAATTTCCTCTGCTGGTTTTTCTTTTCTCATGCCACTTTATCGTTGTTGTCTTTAATTTGCTTGTATGTATGTATGTATGTATGTGTTTCATATTCATGTGCATATGTATATATTAGTGGTTGTTCAGTTTTACTGGTTGGTTGGTTGGTTAGTTGTTTGGTTGGTTGGTTGGCGGTTCAGTTAGTCCGATTAGTGTTTGGTCTAAAAAAAACTTCTAGCCCCAAGACTTATGGATATAGGTTAGACACAACCAAAACAAACACCGACCATTCAACACACCCAGGCATCAACCATCAATAAACTAACATATAACAGACTGCCTTTAAATTGATTGGTCAACGTCAATAAAATGGACCATAGAAAATAAATCAATAGATATAATACAATATTTCACTGTCTGCATAAAAATACCCCAACACCATCAACAATTATATGAACCTAACTATTGATACAAACGATAGAACAAGTGATTGATTTTTATGAACTGCTAGAATTATCCAAAAAAAAAAAGAATGACCCCTTATCCTCAAGGGAATCCGGATATTTCAAATGGCAACAATAATGATTCAACATTCATTTCCAACGATATTGATAATGATTACATAATACATACTTCATCTATTCGATTACCTTTCATTGCTGCTGGATTAGTCAATGCTGCAGTTGCTGAATTATTAAATCAATTATCATGTCGATTCTTTGAAATGGCTATCATTACTTCAAAAATTGCAGATAGTCAAAAAAATGATCAAGAAGATATGAAGAATGATGTACAAACTACATACAGTAATAGTAATTCATCAATTTTTCCACAAAATGAACGACTTATTCATATACAAGATCAATCAAAATTACAAAAAAAAGTACAAATGGAATTAGATCATCTAAATGCTCTATCACCTGATCAAATGCCTATTTTACAACCGAATAATCAAGATATATTTACCTCTCCACTTCATCCTCCTCATCCTAGTACTATAACTGTTTCATCTTCTTCTCCTTCTATATCATCAACAATTTCTTTATTTACAAATTCTTCAGAAAATTGTAATACTCTTTCAGAAATAATGAAGATTAAAGAAGAATCAGAAATGGGATATCCATTAGAGTTAAGCATTGATCGTACAGATACTACTAACAATAATGATAATAAGAATGACTATTCTACACAAAATGCTAATAACTTTATAAGTAATTCAATCAATGATCAATATCCATACCAACAAAATCATTCATCACAATCTAATTTATCACGTATAGCTACAGTAGATTATTTAAAACGTCATCCATGTACTTATCGTGGTTGTGGTAAAGTATTTTTTAGTCGAACAAGTCTTATTTATCATAAACAAAGTCATGCAATTGATAAACCCTATATATGTACATATCCTAATTGTAATTTAACATTTTCTAATGAAACATTATTAAAAACACATATACAATTACATGAACCAAAACAATTACGTGAACGTTATTCATGTACATTACCAGGATGTAATAAAGTATTTGTTACACGTGAATGTCTTATAGAACATATACGTATACATACTGGTGAAAGACCATTTCTATGTGATTATCCAGGATGTACACATCGTTTTGCTAGACGTTGTAATTTATTTGCACATAAACGTGTACATTTAGATAAAAATCAACGTCGTCAATATCATTGTATACATGATGGTTGTGGTAAAACATTTTTATATTCACGTAGTTTAACTGAACATATGAATGTACATTTAGGTGAACGTCCATATGTATGTGATTATTCAGGATGTGAAAAAAGTTTTACTAGTAAAAGTTATTTATATGCACATAGAAGAATACATTTAAGTAGTATAGATAAATCAATTAATGTGACATGTTCTTCATCATCATCATCTAGTAATCAACAATTTGATTCGAGCAATACTTCTGCTACTACTAATAATAATAGTAATAATAATAATGTACCACCAATACCAGTTACAGTAACTATACCAGTTATTCAACCAATTCATTATCCATTTCCACAATCCATTTTATCAAATAAACAACAACTTCAACATCATCAACTTCAGCATCTTCATCATCAACAACAACAGCAGCAGCAATCTCAACAACGAATTCAATCACAATTACAACATCCTCTTTTAAATAATACAAATATTAATATGACGAATAATATATCAGCTCATTTATTCTATTCAAATCAACATAATTAAATTGACTTAACTTGACATTCATTCATTTTAAACAATAAGCTTCGAATATGCTTTCTTTCATTTTCATTACTGAACATATCAATGCATAATACGTTTAGAATATATTCATGGGTTTTTCTCCTTTTCTTGTTTGATATTCGTTGTTCCTTTCTTCTCTTTGTTTTCTTGTTTATTTAACTCATGATCTGAACTATATAAAATTACTAAAATCTCTACAAAACCCCCCTTCTGATAATGATCATATACTCAATAGTGACTGGATTCATGAGGTATTGTCTGGAGTTGTAGTGAGAAGTAGTAACCAGTGGAGTTCTACCAGGTCTGCTATAGAGATATTAACTCACTGAAGACATTGGTGAATGGTTGCTCAATTTCGTAGGATCGTTGAAGTTAGACATTAACACTGTTGGATGCTGGCTGGTTTAGTGGTGTAGGGGTTAAGTGTTCGCGCGCGAGACTGATAGGTCCTGGGTTCGAATCTCGCGAGTTGGGATCGCGGATGCGCACTGCTGAAAAGTTCCACAATAAGACGAAACGACCGTCCAGTGCTTCCAGGTTTTCCATAGTGTTCTAGCTTCAATTGACTCATGATCTCAACTATATAAAATTACTAAAATCTCCACAAAACCCCCCTCTACTATTATTATTATTATTTAAAGACATAAATATTGGTACAAAATGACACCCAAATAAGTATGTGCCACAGAAATCATTGAGTTTGTGTGTGAGATAAGGTACTGTACGGTTGCCCAAGCCGAAATAGATGGTCTTCTCAGAGGGCCACTCCTCGAGCCTTTGACTTATGGGTCTAATCAACAAGCCAGTGGAACAACGTTAGAAGATGCAGTCTCATGGTGACCGTTGACCAACTATATTTTGTACACCATTTGTTCCTTTAGGATCCTAGAGTCCATGTGCAACATTGGTTTGAAATCTCGGTTTCCCAACTCCTCTAAGTGAATCCTCCGTACTACTCAACTCAGCTTAATTGCCGAGCGTTCCCTTTTCGTTTACGTAATTTAATAAACAGCTACCCCGTCATGAGAAAGCAATAATTTGGACTCTCCTTGTAGTGGTATACGCGAGACCATATGGAAACATCTCGAGAGGCAGGGCGGACCTGTTATGACTTTATAAGATAGGACCGTTTCCAATTCGTTATGCTTTTATGTCCAGCTTTTTAACACGTAACTTAATCACCAATCGGAATACAACTTGTCTAATCTTAACACTGTGCCAAAACAATGACGTTTGACTGGTATGAGCAGTCTAGCGTCCTTATTGGTTCTTGTCCGCCTAGTCCTTCCAATTGAATCCAGAACACCAATTACAGCTTCTGTTATGCGAATCAATTATTTCAAGCATACTCTGTTTATATACCAGACAGACAGACGGCATCACACCATAAAGTAGAAAATAATGCTTGTACAAGATCAAACCAAAATGTGACTGTGAACGTGGGAGACAATAATCAATAAACTGAATGTAATATAGGGACAGTAAATTGCATAACAATAATTCATAGATCAAGGTGAAGCTTATAGTAAGATGAATATATATATATACTTGAAATCATGAGTCAGTTGTAGCTAGACCACCAGGAAAAACCTGGAAGCATTGGACACCCATTTTGTCCTATAGTGGGACTCCTCAGTAGTGCGCATCCACGATCCCACCTCGCGAGATTCGAACCCAGGACCTACCAGCTTCGCGTCAGAGCACTTGACCAATAGACCACTGAATATATATATATATATATATATATATATATATATATATAGGATAATCTTCCACTAATAGGTCCCGGAAGTTACCTGTACTTATGTCTTCGCTAGGATATAACAGGACCCTTCCCTCCCTCACCTGTGCCAGGACATTTAGGGCTAATTCCCAATAAATTATCTCACTTTTAATGGTCAATCAGTTAAAAGTTTGTTTATTTGTTTGTTACTGGTTATAATTGGTTGATCTACAGAAAATGGTATGTGAAATTTGAGTGGATAGATATGTTCATAAAGAATTTTAATATTGTTGACTTATAGTGGCTGGTATGCATAGGTTATTCTAGCTTCCGGACAGACCAATTTATTCATTCTTCTCAAGCCACCTTTTGACCTTGTTGACTATTCGCTTATTGAACCTGACTGTTTTCATATGATCGTATGTTTATTAGTTGCTTACCCCATTCATCACGTGTCTGTAACATGTTTTTTTGTGAATATAAATATTGATTCACGCTTGATTAAAACGAGTTGACAAACTCGCCTTCTCCTCTGAGCGTGAATTCGTTTTGCTTTGCTTCCTTCACTTTGTTTCTCTGATTGTCTGTCTGGATCAACGAGTGTATGAAATACACGTATTCGAATTTCATTTACGTATTTGGCTTATTTTAGCTCATTATTCTCTAATGCAAATAGGTCGATAGTTGTATACGAGGGTTGGTGGCATATATATCACGATAAAAATCAGCATATGATTTTACTGGAGTCAGATATCGGACAACTAAAGACCTGCATATGATTGACAGCATTGAATTAGTCAGTGTGTCACAAGTACGATTGTATTGTATACGAGTGATATACTTGTAGGTGTACCAAATAATGTAGTGACCGAGATTGTAACTCATACTAGGTGGTATCTAACGTTATAATGGAGAGCAAAAAAGCTTTCAATATGGCTTATTACGTGGTTCAGCGGTTGAGTCAATCTTATTTCAATGACTAAGTTACTAGCTAGAAATTCACCTCTATGGAAGCAAGTTGTCTCGAATCTGGTGGAAATTCAAACGTTCTTTTAGCTCTGATAATCCCTTCACAAACAAATCAATTTTGGGAGAGTGGAATGATTATTACGATCACATGGTTGGTATTTGCTTTTTGAGTGGCTGATGAAACCTTGAAACACAGGAGAATAACATACTAGAGGGAATAAATGACACTCACTGATCACTGGATAATAACCAATGTCACGTTATCTAGTCTTTAGTACTGATCAATTTCCATTTCAATATGGCCAACAACACCAAATAATTCAGTATTGCAGTACATTTTGTTTGGTTCTAGGCGGTTAGAGTCAATACATAGGAAGTTCAAAACACCTGGGTTTTTTTTCTAGCATTTACGTTAAAAAAGACAGTCCTCAATATCCAAAGTTCATAATCAAAAAATTCTTAATTGATCCCTTAAAATCGAAATTCATAAAGCTAAACTCATACTGTTTTCATCTAGTTCCTATTTTCCTTATTGTTACTTCACTATGGAATTGTCTACTTCATCTCTGTTAACTCGATTCTCCGTAATTCCTCCTAGTTTTAAATAGAAAAAGTGAGAAATTTTTCTTTAGACAAAACATACTCTTAGATTTATTTGGTATTGTTTATTTGAATCTTCCCATTGATGTTTACGATTGCAATTGATAAGTCTCTTATAGGCATATATGCAGCTAAGTGGATAAAGCGATGGCGTTTGAAGCGAATGGTACTAGGTTCGAGTCCCAGAATGAACATCAACCTGAGATGCAGGTACATCCAGCTGATGAGTCCCATAGGCTGGACGAAACGCGCGTCCTGGATTCCACTGCTAGCCACTATCCATCTTTGCTTATAAAACATACTCTTCTTCATCGTTATACTTCATTCTGAGAATAATGATGAGAGGGTAATCATAATAACTTAAAAACACTGAAATGTAAAGATGAGTTATTCTTCATAATCCAGAAAGTTAGGTATAAAATTAAATATGTTAAGGACAAGAGTTTACAGTTTAAAAATCGGATAATCAAGAAAGACATACTAATTTAACTTATTTACCATACATGACAAACATCTGTGTAAATCTGGATCATCTGTTTAGCTTATATTTGTTTGGCATATGAAATGAATGCGCGTTGGCGAGGGGTCTCATACTAGAAAGAAACAGTTGTCCAGTGTTTCCACGATTTTCATAATTGTCTAAGATCAATCAATGCCTACTATGAACTATAAAATTAGATTGTCTCGTGACAAGAAATAGAAATTTAACCATTTTGTGAGACCACTACTCACATTAGGAAGAACTTTAACCATACTATGAATTTATTAGATTAAATAAAGATCATTTAAATAAAATAATTCTGCTTTTAGGATATTCCATTTAAAAATTTTCTTTGTATTTGAATTCAGTAGGATCAAGCAAATTATAGATATGTAAGCTGAATCAACTTCTGGTGATTGACTGGATTATGAAGACTTCGAGATCTGAGGGGAAGCACGGAATACAATGGACATCTCAGAATCAATTAGATGATTTGGACTTCGCAGATGACCTGGCCCTCCTATTTCATACACACGAACAAATGTAGTAGCAGTCTCTGAATCAATAGGCCTCAACATACACAAAGGTAAAAGCAAGATTCTCAAATACAATACGGAGAACACCAACCCAATCACACTTGATGGTGAAACTCTGGAAGAGATGGAAACATTCACGTACATGGGAGGCATCATTGATAAACAAGGAGGATCGGCTGCAGATGTAAAGGCGAGGATTGACAAAGCAAGGGCAGCATTTCTACAAGTGAAGAACATATGGAACTCAAAACAACTGTCAACTAATTTCAAAGTGACAATCTTCATTACGAACGTCAAGACAGTCAGTTCTACTGTACGGAGCTGAAACGTGGAGAACTACTACATCCATCGTGAAGAAGGTACAAGTATTTATAAACAGTTGTCTACGCAAAATACTCAACATCTATTTGCCGGATACTATCAGCAACAGCGTTTTATGGGAGAGGACAAACCAGCTTCCAGCTCAAGAGGAAATTAGGAAAAGACGTTGAAAGTGGATAGGACATACATTAAGGAAATCACCAACGTGCATTACAAGGCAATCCCTAACTTGGAATCCTGAAGGGAAGCGGAAAAGAGGAAGGCCAAAGAACACATTACGCCGGGGAATAGAAGCAGTTATGAAAAGGATGAATGTTAACTGTCAAGAAGTGGAAAGGATTGCTCAGGACAGGGTTGGATGGGGAGTGCTGATGTGCGGCATATGCTTCTCCACGAGTAACAGGCGTAGGTAAGGGTAAGTAAAAAGTAAAGATGAATCAAAGTGTGGACATTTCTACATTTAAGAATAATAATATATTAACTGGTAGAAATACATAACATGTATCTAGTATTGAAAGAAACCTAGTTATTGGGTTGAGGAGAATAGTTCTCTTCACGAACTAATATATCTGATCAATTGTGAATGGTGAAGTGTATCCTTGTCCAGATTGAAATGAATATGACCAGTGATAGTAGATGGTCATCAAATTATACTATGGATTGACTAAAATTTGCGATGTTGACAGTTGAGTTTTGGGTTAATGATCTTAAGTTAATATACTTGTAAATATGTTTATAAAAACTCCGCCTGTAGTTCCTCCGGGGGCTACTACCGGTCCCAAGCCCGGATAAAGGAGGAGGGTTGGGCATGGGGTTAGCGACCCCATCCCGTAGAAAACCAACTCGCAAAAAAAGATGCTAACCACGTTTGTAAAAATCCCAACTTATATACACTTGAGCAATTAACATAGTATTTAAAAATGTACGGTTATTTCCTTATCCTGAAACTGACTACTTTTTTCGGGTCTTTGAATTTCAGCTTCAATCTTTTGCTTGGTTGTTTCAAAACTTGCTTGTAACTAAAAACACATTTTCCCATAAATCTTATGACCCTAGTTTTTAAGCTATTTGACTAAAGATAAATCATCAGAATACGAATCATTAAGTTACTGACAGTGTACATCAAAGAGGTCATATTCTCTAAGAGAAACCATTCTTCTCAAGAAACTGGAGTACAGTTCCATCACTGGTGGGATTCCACAGCTGAATAGTCCTAAACTAGGAGGAACCACAGTTTTCACATTCAGAGTGAACTAAAACTTTACATTTTAGTCAACATGTGAATATAGCCACTTAAATTATAAACGAAATTAAACGAACTTACTAACCAGGTGTATGGGTATGAGTTGCTTTACCAAAGTAAGTGGAGTAGAGTTAGAATCAGGGACTTAGTGGCTGAAAGTTAGATGACTTAACCGTAAAGACACTAAGTAGGATTCTATGTAAAATATAAAGTACCTTAAAACGCCTATTCGCAAATGAATGACATTACAATGTGTTTTCTAACTGGCGAATAATTATAACTTCAAAGTAATTTTAGGTAGACAATAAACCTAGACATTTTACATCACTCTCAAAAGTTATAGCAGCTATATGCCAACTGATCGTGGAGATACTTTTGGTTGAACTAATGGATGTTAACCACTGAATTGAATAATTTAATAAAAGTCGATAGTTTTTTAATGGTTAGGGTATTTATGACCAGTTAAATTTATATATTCCTAATGTTGACAGAAAGAACCGCAATTATCAGAAAGTCATTCATATGAATGAGTATTATTAATATCCTTAGAATAGAACCTGAAGTAACATGGTTTTCATCCTGAAATGATGTCGAGTAGTTACCCCTTCAAAAAAACGGGACAGACTGGACAACCCTTTCGTTAAGGTTCAGGGACCCTGATAAGTGTACACATATGACCTAACGAAAAATTAAGCTCAGGATATTCAGGTTAGGTGCACAGAATGGAATTTGGTGGCTGAAACTTCTAAAATTGGTTGCTAAGATAACAGTTAAATCTAAATGGCATTAAGTAATTGTTTCTCAACACTAAAAATGAACCCGAATTGAACCACTGGATTTCAACTAACCAACCATATAGGTTCCATCCAGAACGATACCTGAATGTACTCATATTGACCAAGTTCAGAGTAATGAGGAAGTATGGCTGAGAAATCCCGATCTAGCCTACAACAACTATCTAGTGTTTTCTCGATTACAGTGCTCCTTTAAATAACATCGGTGTGTAATAACAAGTATCTCCAAATCTAATAAGCTTCCTCGTACAACTAATTATAAGAGATTGATATTTAGTCTGTTGGCCGCGTTGATCAATACATTTACTAGCATCGTTAATTATAATTTGAAATACATTTGTCTAGTCCATGAAAAACTTTTCTTCGCTCTCAAGGCTATTCCTTTTGAAGTATTTCAACGTTCTCTTATTCCACGCGTGTCTCTCAAATGGAGAAACTTAAATTATATCGTATTATTCGCTTATCAACTCAAAGCTTCCAGCCTCATGAATCATGAACATGTAAGGGTATGAAACAATATTCGGTTTTAATTGAAGCTAGTTTTAAACACAAATTTTAAGGTTTGTTGATAGCGTAGTGAACGAGAACACCAGTGGGGACAATAAAATGCATTTGAATAGAAAATTACGGAATCTCTTAGTAAAATCTGAGAACCATACAGTAAATACTTTATTTGCTCCTTCATTTCCACACCAATCATTCTCTGTTCTCGTTTTCTTTCCTTCGATCTTCTTAACCTTCTGCCGTCAGGCATCCTACTTTCGGTTGGTGATACATGCCACTTATATCTGTCAACATCAGTGGCACATATCACAATAGATTCGAATTTGCGGACTGTTCTAGAAACCATATCAAAATTTGTTACAGTAAAGGTATGACACATTGATGAATATTCTGGAATTTACCCGATTAAAGCATACCATAATTTTAAACGATGTATCCTGTCCTAAACCTTCCCACTTCTTGGACTATTCATATGATATAATTGTAGAATCTGAAGAAAATTTATTGAGAAGAATATTCTTCGTTCATATATTAGTGTTTTGATATGGTGAGGATTGATAAACAATGCATTTTTTTTTTAGATTTCTTCATATTGACGACTGGTTAGATATAATTAAATTTTGATTGAACACAGTCAGTCAGTCACAACGTAGAACTTCGTACTTACGTACATCAGTTCGAGTTGCCATACCACATTAGCACAGAGATGCAGTTGTCGATTCAAATCCCATAGTGGTAGAAGTAGTAAGAGTATAAGCATTATGTGAAAGATTAGGGTTTGAAGGAGTATAATCCAGTGAAATAAATTTGAAAAGAGAAAAAGGATAGGGACATGAAGAATTCAGATTAGAATTTGACGAAAGCTAGACGAGCCTTCTGTATCTGTGCTGAGATTTCATCACACACCAGACCACAAGGGCTGATGAGACTCCCAAGATAAGTGAAGCGGTCAACACGCTCAACTACTTCACTCCCTATCATTAGTTCAGGTGCCGATGCAACCCAATCCTGAAGTAACATTTAGCACTTCGAGGGAGAGAATCGCACCCCGAACATGCCTGCATTGTTGCTTATAGTGGTAGTGAACACGTCACTACTTATTATGGAATTGATCTATTGTATGAAATCAATTTTACAATATTATGTACCACGGACGAACGGTAACTAGAAAACAACTGAATATTACAGAATATTGGACTACCAAAACCTAGATACAATAACCCTTATACGGTCTCAAACTTAAAACCCCAATTCGCCTGTTTTTTTGTCTACATTACAGATTAAAATCTAGTAGCAAAATGAGAGCCAGACTCAAGTCATCGAACCTAGTCACCGGATGGTCGGTAAAGCCAAATGGCGACCAGAAGGTATATAGGTACTACAAAGCCGTCGAATTGTATTACGAAACAAAGTAGTTTCTTAAACAGTAGGAGTGAGAACAAGAGAAAGAAATACAATACAATAATGAGTGCTGAATATGTAATAACAACTCCCGATTCCGAACAAACTAGTGTTTTTAGAAAATAAAACAATCATTCAGCGTCAGAGAACAAGTAGTTAAGCGAGTTATTCGGGTCGTAACTGACGTTCTGTAGAATTGACTGATCACTGCGTATTGACCAATCTTTGTCTGATCCTAAATCTAGGGTCTCCTGTAGATTGCGTCCAACCACGCCAGGGATTTGTTTCATAATGTAACTCTTACACAACAAACTGAAAACAAGACTATACAAGGGAACTTATTGTTGCGTTCTTCAAAGTATTTTTCTCCAACACACCGTGATGCTTTTAACATTAAGGTAGACAAAACTGCTGAACAAATAAATGGGTTGTGGTTCACTCAGGTCAAATGACTCGAACTTCAACTGTTAAATAGTAGATTCAAAGCCTCTTATGTTAAAAATCATCGAATCATATAGAAACGCAACTTCACTCCCTCAATTTTCTTATAAACTTTTACGATGTTCATTCCTTCAAAATATCCTACTATGGCATGAGGATTAACAAAGTAGTAGATTGCCGGTGATAAATCAAGAATTCAAAATGTCTTCACTGTACGTGTACGTTTCCAAAACAGCACTAAACATAAGTTTTATTTTTAAAAAAAACCAAGTCCTGACCACGTATAATTCACATTAGATACGATACACCCATTGAGGAAGGTCATCTGTTTAACAAACAAATAAACCAATCTAGAGGTCAATAAAACTATGAGTCATCCAACCAAAGTAACTCGAGTGACATGCTTGGAAAATAAGAGATCAACAAGGGCTAAAAATCAATAACCACACCACATAAGGATATACACATTCACTACCCACCTTTGTACAGGGTTTGTGAATTTCACACAAGTAGCATTGAATAATTTTAACATTATACAAAAATTGACTATAGTCATAACCATAGCACGAGACCGTAACCTGGTAATTCTAATCTTTAAACATATGTCACAAGATTTGAAGGTTACACCTTCTATATCTAATGGGGTCGTAGATGGGTATTGACCAAGTGTGGAGGGACTTTGTTGGTTTGTGGGCTACACCTATTCCGAAGGTTCTCATCAGCCTTGTTGTGTATAAGATTGAGTGGAGGGACTTTGTTGGCTTGTGGGCTACACCTATTCCGAAGATTTTCAGCAGTCCAAGTGTCCATACTAAAACGAAACTGTTATCCAGTGCTCCTTGATTTCCAATGGTATAACTTACAAATTGAATCCAACTATATCAAGTTGTTTAAGACTAAAATCACTTACATAATGTCTGGATTATCATACTGTAAAGTATTCCAAACGATATCAAGAAGTAACAAGATCGTGATGTATATATATATTCAAGAAACCAGTTATGACTGTCAATAATGAATCCGAAAAATAATCAATACATTATGATAGGCAAGAAATGAAAATCAGACATTATTTTAATCGATAAAATCAAATGAGAAATAAGTCAATGAAATTACAAGGTCACATGAAATACCAAAACAAAAAAAGTGACAATACTAATTATTGCAGAACATTAAGATGGTTGGCTGGTTGGTTGATGAATGAATGGCATTTGTAAAATAGCACTACAATCATTATTATACTTCATTGTTATAGAGAATTAATACTGGGTAAATTTTTTTTGTACAAAAATGTTACCGATCATTATATAATCTTTAAAATCATAATCAAATCATTCATTGTGGGTAACATTATTTATCAATACAATCTGTTACCTGATCATTAGTATCACATGGTCGCACATTTGTTGATTGTTCAGTAATATCCTCCATTCTGATTAGTACTGGCTCTTCTTCAACTTTAAGAGTATTGATAGAAACAGGAACAGTAGAGATAATGGGATTTGTAGTATCTGAAAGAAGGTTGGTTCCAGAAACTGTTGTAATGACAGTGGGAATAGTATTAGTAGTACAAGTTGCATAAGTAGTAGTAATAGTTGTAGTACTGACAGGAATTTGACTGT
Source organism: Schistosoma mansoni (assembly GCF_000237925.1). Lineage (NCBI taxonomy): Eukaryota > Metazoa > Platyhelminthes > Trematoda > Strigeidida > Schistosomatidae > Schistosoma > Schistosoma mansoni. Next base: position 15,052,393 of record NC_031500.1, on the reverse strand, counting down.
TTGCAATAATAGATTCAAGTGTTTCATTTGTTTGTTGTGGAGTTGTGAGAAAACGTGATAAACTTCTTGGTTGTGCACCACGAAGGTGAATATTACTGTGACGACGTAAATCATACATACGAACAAATGATGCTTTACATTTATCACACACAAATGGTCGTTCACCTGTATGTCGACATATATGTTCACGTAGTTTATTCAGTTTTGGGAATGCTTTACCACATTCTTTAAATGGACAGATATGTGGTCGTCTCATTCCTGGATTCCCACTTATAGGAGAAATCGGACGCATCGGAAGAGATACACTTGATTTTGGTGCAATAGCTGGAAGAGGACGATTTTTCGTAATAGCTGGTGCTATCGATATCTCATTTCTTGTTTCCATTGGTTCCGGCTTTGGTAAGATATATGGTGAAGTAGTAGTTATTTCTGGATTGTTCTGAATATCCAACCTTGGATCAGAAATGTCAAAACTAGTTTCTGTCATACTATTAGCGTCAGTGTTAGGGATTTGAGATAGTCTTTCAGCACGTTTACGACCGAATACGTGTGTTAATTCATGACGTTTAACACCGTATAGTCGGATGAATGCAGCACCGCAACCAGGTTCACGACAGACGTAGGGCCTTTCACCAGTATGTGATCGTAAATGTTCTTTGAGCTTGTTCAGCTTTGAATAGGCTTTACCACATCCAGCATATGTACAAGCATGTCGACGCCGCGAATCTCTATCAGCTGCATAAAGATGAGATAATTTATGTCTTTTTAAATCCTCCTCTGAAAAATATCTCACATTACAATTCGGTGCATCACATGGTATCGGACCAGTACCAGTATGTGTAGATATATGTTGGTTCAAGCGATGTCGTCTAGCATACGATTTATCACATCCAGGATATGTGCAATGATATCTACCCAACGCACTAACAGATTTAATGTTAAACAATGCTCTGGGGTCAGGAATTACCACGGATGATTGAGATGATTCGGATTTTACAGTATTTACATCATTATTTTTGTCATTACTATTATTATTACTACAAGTAATATTATCTTTATTTACTGAACAGTTAACATCAAGCGTTTCCCACTTATACATTGCGTTATATTTTTCATCAGCTTCTTTCAATGCTTTATTGAATTCTTCTTCAGTCAATGTAGCTGAAGGTGGGCAATCTAAGAGATGCATACTCCAATGATCACGAAGATCACGTCTACGTTTAAATGTTGAATTGCAATGCGGTTCTGGACAGGTGAATGGACGCTCACCAGTATGTGTACGTATATGTTCCATTTGATTGAATCTACTGTAAAATGACATTTCGCAATTAACTACAGGGCATTTGAAGCGTTTTACACGACCAATAGGACGCTGAGTGTTTTTATCATTAGATATATTTAAGTACTCAGCTTGACTAGAACTTCGGTCTGATGATAAAGAAACTGTAATATTCTCAACATTCGATGGTGTCACAAGTATACCACTAATATTATTAGTATTATTAAGAGTCGCAGCAGACGAGACAACTGTATTGGCAACACCAACATCACACAAATTGTTTGGTGAAGTAATTATACCTCCAGATGTATTCAGTCCTAATCCCGATATATACGTAGATAACGGAATAGCAGATAACAAATTAGGAAGTAGTGATGCTGTAGGAATTGTTACAGTGTTGATTCCACTGACACCGACATTAACACCAACACCAACATTACCACTACTAACACTACCATTAATACTAGTGTGGTTATTATTATTGTTCACATTACTACCATTGACATTACCATCCATCACACCGCTGTTCACGATCGGAGTACACATTGATCCAGCTAACTGACTTATCATGTTCACTGTGGCACAATTCACAAGCACAGCAGCAACAAGTGGATTCAGTGCATTCGCAGTATTCTGTACAATATTACTCGTCAAATCTGTCACACTATTCACACTAGGCATACTCATTCCTGTTGAATTCACAACAGGAGAATGAAGCCACAATGTAGGCAATGTATTGGAAACAACATTCGGCATTTGCACACTCTCCGATCCATTCATTTTACTCGACAGTATAGGTTGAAGTGGAACATTTTGTATGGTGGCAGCACCATGTGGTATACATGTTAGTAAATTCTGAATGGCATCATTCAGAGGTAAAATTCCAATAGGTTTAACTGAATCTGTGGGTACGGTGACTGCAGTTTCATTTCCAGTGGGTTCATCCAATTTAATATTCGACACTGGGATGTGAGATTCACTTTTCATATGAGATTCATTTGAATTCATATCTTCATCATTCTCATTGTAATCTTCTTCCGTATAATCTTCTTGTTCTTTCTTTAATACATCTTCACATGTTGTATCTTCCTGTTTCATACGATCTTCATCTGGATCTGTAGGTTCCACAATAACTATTTCATCATCATCACAGTCAAGAAGTTGAATCAATTCAGGACTTTCTATTTTAATAGATTGAGATGAATGTTGTGAATTAGTAGATAAGTTGAATTTTGAGGATGATCTCATTGATGGAGGCATGAGAGTAGGTCGATGTAGCATGATTATGATTTTGATTTAAAATATCCACAGATATATTTTGATGTATATTTAGTGAAACTCCAAATGGTAATCAGTAATCCGAGTTATAGGATATTTGAAATAGAGATAGTTACAAAAAAATAACAGTTAAATCCAAAATAGAAAATCGACAATCATTGGTTTCATGTGAGGGTATCTAACCCGTTTAGTAGTCGAACATTTATTTAGTGTTATCATCTATCACCCACGCGGGGCGATAAGGCAGATTAGTTTTCTCTGTCAATGGGTATGTAAATCTGTCCACGCCCAAAATATAAATGAGGGGTCCAAATAATTCTCCTTCTAATCTCTACCCTCTTTATAATTTTAGTGACAGCTAATTTACAAAGGGCGAAAGAAAAACCAAGGTCGGTAAATCGAACTGCAGTTCGCAGTTTATCGTTCTGATTGGTTTATGTTAAGTTAGCTAATTTTAACCAATCACAGAGCGTGGTCTCTTACTTCACTAACCTGAGCTTTATGACCGCACTTAGGCCGCGGAGCCTGTAATTTTATTTCCAGGCGTATTTATTACAGACATGAAAACAACTAGTGAACAAGAGACAAATAAAATGAGGGGGCCATCTTGGATAAGACTAAATTCATTGTACGTGGTCCCTCCTTTCTCTCTCTTTCTCTCTCAAGGCTTTTATTGTCGTAAATATACACACATAACTAGACACACCAACCGCTACGTGTCTCTCTATATGGTTCTCTCAATAACCATTGGGGTACCTTAACCAATGAAAAATTAGGACAAAACAAAGTATTTCATTAACACAATGTCTCAATGAAAAAAATCAGCCTCGAGTAATGGCGAACCTTTTTAACTAAATTTTCACGTTACCTCGTCTAATAATCAGTCTTTGTTTCTAACCCCTGACATATGGGGATGGAACTTAACTAAAACTACATATCGCCATAACTAAATAAATGACTTGTATGTCTGTTATGATTATTAAACCTGAAGGAAATTTTTAGCGAATTTTTTTTCGTCTGATATATATGTATATCTATTTATATAAGTCACTTATGAACTATTAAGAGAGTTATAGAAAACTTGTGTTATTTCTCGTTGAGTTCCAACAATTATTCATCCCATCTAAAGAAATTTGACGTTGTGTTGGGATTTGTTCTATGGCTTATAGCTTATAGGATATCCTTGATAGTTCTGTAATTTTTATTGTTTATCGATTTCATTAGATGAATTATGAATGGCTGTAAAATTATGAAAGGAAAATTCAAGTAATTATATTAGTACTGGACGGCCGTTTCGTCCTATTATGAGACTCCTCAACAGTGCACATCCACGAGATTCGAACCCAGGATCTACCAGCTTTGCGCTGGAGCACTTAACCGATAGACCAATGAGCCGGTAGGTCCTGGGTTCGAATCTCACGGGTGCGGGATCGTGGATGTGCACTGCTAAGGAGTCTCATAATAGGACGAAACGGCCGTCCAATGCTTTCAGGTTTTCCATGGTGTTCTAGCTTCAATTGACTCATGATTTCAACTAGTAAAATATTAAAATATCCACAAAAACCCCTTCTGAATTATATTAGTGCATATCCATGTTAGAAATTGGTTGATATCTAAGTGACAGTTACTAGTAAACGTGCAATGTCATCATTAAAACAAACATGAGGTTGCAAATTGTAGGAAAATTTCCCCGTGTATAGATGAACGGACTTGAATGCAGATAAGGAAATGTTTGTCTTCAACCATAGGTTAATATTAACTCAAAACCCTTTACCCAGGACGGCGACGCTTCTATATGTTGTTCAGACAAACATCCAGAAACTTTGTGAATTTATTAGCTGTAATGGACGGTGGTTAACAGTGTAATCCAGGAAGCGCGTTTCGATCCATCTCTGTTTATAGGGTTTGTGACTTAAGGCAATATCGAGGTAATTCTCACAGGATGCATATGTGCTAATAAGAGACTGGTCAATTGAAGTCCTAAACGTCAATGAGAAAATTCAAACAACCAATACACGATGGATTAATGGATTTGTGTTATCGATATTTCAAACGTACTCGTATAATAGTAGGGATGACACGCTTGAGTAATTGGTAGCTAGGTATGCATAACATACTTGCCTCATACACATCAGTTAGCGAATGCTCAAATTCTTTTCAATTGATTTACTGTCTCCAAAATCAACTGCTTCAGTTATCTTGAAAGATTCATTGGGGTCGGTTGGTTGGCATTTGACACGATCGTGGCAAGGATTGAAAAAGATTAATTCAGTTTTTGTAAACATGCTCCACATAAGACAGGCTAAATAATCGTCTATTCATTAAAATGATATTGTTAACTCCTGTCACGTCTGACGTAAACGAGACGTTCGTTTATTAACCAAAGGAAGAGTATACAACGCAACAACTTTTCCGGTCTACTTTATAGCTATGAAACATAGGACTTGAAATCGAAGACATGAGCAGATAACCTTTATCTGACCACTAATTACTACAAAGTATTAAATACGTATGGTGAAGCATTTCGAGTGACCAGTACTGATGTCAGGCTCAGAAAATAAGTGATTTCTACAAGAATATTGATGAAACAGAAAATCTTCATTGCTGTAGGGGGTGAGACACCTGTTATACATGAATTATAACCATCCATCTCGATGAAAGACTCTGGAAATGTAATAATCAGTTGACATAAGGCTAGAAGTGACAAAACCAATCCATTATCAATCTACGAAGTCTTCGACAGTTAGTCCGAACCGCACTTGACATGACAAGTCATTCAATCAATCATCAATATGAAGATGATTAAAGTAATCACCGAATAAGTTAAACGAGTCAACCATTGAGAAGCAAGAAGCACTGGATAATCGTTTCTATCTGGTATTAGTCTTTTCAATACTGAGACCATATGACTTCGTTATGGATTGAACCAAGCACCAACAGACTTCGTGGTATGTTTGTTCGAACTTTGCCCCCAAGTGCCCTGATACGGCCGAAAGTGGAGAGAGTCAGCTCTCTTTCTCGAAATGCTCTCACAAGGCCATGAGTATACAACTACTGCCAGGGAAGTCCTACTCACTACCTTCTCGTGGCATTACTGTTGTCTACGAAATTGAGAGGACGAAAAGCGAATACCTGGCGTTTTAACCGGGCCGGTGGACACGGTAAGTTCAGCTAGCGGAGTTGAAATACCCTGATTCCAAACCAATGGTGCACATGGGCTCCAGGATCCTGATGGAACGAATGGAGTATGAACCTATTGTTGGTCACCGGCTACCATGGGACTGCATTTCCTCACGATGCTGCACTCCCTTGTGGGTCAGACCTTTAGGTCAAAGGCTCGGGGTGTGGCCCCCTGAGTAAACCACCTGCTTCTGTCTGGGCACTTGGGCAGTACTACAGCCTTCACACAAATCTTATGAGATGACAATTACTTCATGGAATACTATGCTCGCTCGAATTAGAATTCATACATTTCTCATTCATTTGATAACACTCACTTTTAGTATTATTACTAGCATTATCATTTTTTTTATTATACTACGTCACTTATCTTCCTCTATTCCTACTTCATGTAATCCCATTTTTCAACTTATGCAGCAGCTCGTCCATGATGCAAACCCTGTTCTATCTAAGCGATCTCCAGTGAGTGTCTGGTCGAAAGTGAATGCTTCCACCGAATACGTATACTGAACCAGTCTTTCTGAAACCACGTACACCATTCAAACTGTCTTACTTCAACGTTCGCACATTAATGCAGATCGGACAACATATACGGCTGGCTATGTCTTTAGAAAGTCTTAATGTTGTCGCTTGTTGTATATTCGAGACCCGTATTCAAGACTCTAGTGAAGTACTACAAGTTCGCTCTCCATCTATTGCTTCAAAAGGCTTGTTTTACGTGCATTCATCCGGGGACCCTGTGGCATCTTCGTCCGGTTTTGCCGGCGTTAGTGTCGCACTAAGCGTTAGAGCCGAGGCAGCGCTAATCGATCGGATCCCCATTAACAGTCGGTTATGTGCTGTTAAATTAGGAAACTCCATCAAAGTGAGGAGAAATCTGTGTGAGAAACGATGCCTTTTTGTCATCTCCACCTATGCCCCGACTGTTTGCAGCCCGGATGCGATCAAAGATGAGTTTTACCACCAGTTAACTGTTCTTCTCCAGAAATTGCTTTCGACAGATATTGTAGTATCAGCCGGAGACTTGAATGCGCAGGTCGGGCGTCTAGGCACAGAAGAGAGTCGTCTAGATGGCCGATGGGGACTTGTTGGTCGGGACAGAAACCTTCTACTGCAACTGTGCACAGACTACAACCTGTTTCTGGTCAGCACTAACTACCAAGACATTCATCGCTAATGTGCAGCCTGGTGTCCTCCCTCTGCATCTCAAGCCTGGACTCAGATTGATCGCATTGCGATCAGCTACTGCTGGCATGGTTGTGTGCAAAACTACCGCTCCTTTCAGAGTACCTATCTGGACTCCGATTATGCCCTTGTTTGTGTTAATCTTACCTTACGTTTCAGTGACCAACAAATTCATCGTCCCAAAAAGAACGATGTCCGTAAATTGGTTGCAACTTCTGTTGCAAGTGAGTGTCGAACCGAGCTAGCTTCTAGGCTAGCTACCATCCCACTGAGAAGTATAGATGAGCATTGGTTGCAACTGCATGACGTCATGAAAATGGCGAGTAAAACCGCTTGCGGCTTCGCGAAACGTCCGGCTCATAAGCACTGGGTTTCATCTGGCTCCTTACAACTGGTCAAAGCCCGTCCGTCTACTCCGGGTCACCGTGAGTTTGACCACAAATGATGGCTGTTACGCAATGAAACTGGGCAAAGCTTTCGAAAGGACTGAGAAGCCTGGTGGTCGGAGTGTGCTAATGAGCTGGAAGCAACAGCTGCATCTGGTAACTGCCAGAAGCTCTTTCAACTCATCCAAGTCACTGGCAGCAAGAAGTCTGGTGTTAGCGAAACAATCTGTGAGGATGTCGGGATGCCGATCACTAACATCTATCAACGTCTTGGACGATGGGCAGAGTTCTTTGAAGGGCAATTGAACTGGCCTGCTGTTCCGGCAACATCGATCAAATTGTCCTGCCCTCCATGACTGATGAAGACTGCTCCACCAAACGAGGCGGAAGTCCGCAAGGAACTCCAACTATTAAAACACCACAAATCACCGGGCCCAGATGACTTACCTCCGGCTCTTTTTAAAGATGGTGGTGACTTTCTGACTAAGGAATTGACTGAGTTGTTTAGAAAGGTCTGTGAGCTAGAGAGTGTTTCAACGTCATGGAATGAGTCGATAGTCGTCCCTATCTTTAAAAAGGGTTCACGTTGTTCCTGTAACAACTATCGGGGGATAAGTCGACTTCCGATTGCGTCCAAACTACTGTCTTCTCTCATACTTCGTAGGTTGCTTAAAACCCGAGAAAGATTGACTCGCGAGGAGCAGGCTGGTTTTCGTTCTGGTCGAGGATGCATTGATTATATCTTCACCCTCCGCCAAATGTTAGAACACCGTCATACAGGCCAACAATCGTAGTGTTTCTTGATGTCAGGGCTGCCTTCGATTCATTGGACAGGACTGTCCTCTGGGATTGTCTATTGAAGAAGGGTGTGCCTGAGAAGTTTATTAACATCTTAAAGGCCCTATATACAAACACTTCAGTCAGAGTGAGGACATACAACCACCTTTCTCCCTTGTTCCATTCAAGCAGTGGGGTTAGGCAAGGTTGCACAATCTCACCATTCCTCTTCAACTTTGCCATCGATGACATTCTTGAGACAGCTCCGACGGATGTAAGTAATACCGGTGTGGATCTGTTGCCTGGAGAACGACTTCTCGACCTTGAGTATGCGAATGATATCAAGGAGGCTTATGCCTATATGGGCAACCTTTGGCGCCTTCGTGATATTCGTCTGACTGTAACAGTTCGGGTCCACAACGCGTCGGTGAGAGCAGTTTTGCTCTATGCTTGTGAAACCTGGCCTCTCCGAGTTGAGGATGTTAGACGTCACTCTGTGTTCGATCATCGTTGTCTCCGAAGGATTACTGACATCCAGTGGCAACACCATGTTAGTAATCTAGAAGTTCGGTATCGTGTATTCGGGCACAGACACAATAATCCAATTAGTGTCACTATCTTGAAACACCGACTTTGGTGACTTGGACATGTTCTACGAATGTCGTCCCAGAGAATTCCACGTCGTACATTATTTGCCGACTCTGGGACTGGTTGGAAAAAACGGAGGGGCGGTCAGTGTATGACATGGTGTCGTGGTATGAAAGAAAGCTACAAAGGGCTAGCTTCTGTTGGTACTCCACGACTCCCTGGCTGGAGTCCGAGAAATGGTGCTACATAGTGGCTAGAGACGTTATCAGATATGGCTCAGAATAGAAGCCAGTGGCGATCCTGCTGTAACCTTCTTTTACTTTCTGTTATATCGCATAGACTCGTAATTTATATATGAATGTGCAGTTAGAGAAGGAGTAGATTTTACTGATCGGACGCAAATGATACTTGAAATCGTACGAGCAGTCTTGAGTGCGTATCGGCCCTGCTTTCTGCCTAGCCCAGCCAGTTAAGTGCAGAACACAAATAACAGCCTCGGCAATAAGAATCATTATTTACAAACACACTGGGTTTCTATACAAACCAAAGTAATCAATAAGCTGATTATAACTCAAGAATCGTATGATAATAAGTCAAAGGTTAAAATAAAGCTAATGATAAGAGAAATACGAATATGAATAGTTCAGTTACGTAATAATTGTACAATAGGAAATAGGCATAATACATTGGTCGATAAATAGTCCTTAGAGTTACCATTCGTAATTCACCGGGGGATATAACACTTTCCTCATAAAGAGTGGTTATAACTTTCTTACCTGAAAGAGTTCTTCTGGTTATACATTTCTGTTTCCCCTACTATTATTCTTATTATTACGCTAACATACATTAATCTGTGATTGTTATTGTTCTTGTATTTTTCTTCTCTTCTTTTTTCTTATATGCACCTCAGCCTCTTTTTCTCTTCCCATTCTCATTGTTTTGTGTGGCGCATATATATCTGGTGCTCCCTTGTACCAATATTTATGTGTTCAAATAAAATAAAATAATAAAAGGTCAATGGTTTAGTGAGTTCTTTGGAACGCACCTCTGAAGACAAACCAGATATTCAGTATTCGCTGACATCATGGTTCTCTAACTGCAATCACTCTGTTCTGTGAGCTCAAATAATAAACTGGGTGGATAAAAGCAACAGCAGCAATGAAAAGTGAAATACACACACATGTAATCTAATAATATTTCTCACTGATTCCTGACTTCTATTTTCTTGCACATATTCTTTAGTCAGTTCAACAAATCAATTCTATTGATCGGTTGTCACTTTGTGAAAACAATGAGCTTTCAAATCGGTCATTGAAAACAACAAAATGCATGCAACAAACAAATGTGAAGCATTTGAGTATCACACTGAATTATTGAAAGTCACTGGAAATGACGAAAGTTAATGAGAGATAATGGGAGGTGAGTATAAGAATGAGACAGTTGATAAAATGAATTGGAGGATGGATAAGAATCAACAAATCTGTCTCCTTTGGTTAGGACAATGTCAGAAAATGAAACACTTGAGAAGTATAGGGAGAGAAATAGTATCAACAGTGATGAAAAGGAATAAGTAGGATGGAACAGTGATTTGTGTGGTATAGGGTTCCATGTAAAATTCAAATAATCATGATAAATGAATGTGACACGACACTGGAGATCGACAACGGTAGATTCGATCGTCAAAATCTCCAAGCACGAATTCTGATTGTTTCGCAGATCCCAGTTTGGAAGTATGTATATAATGTCCATAGTGCAGTCCATGAGACAATCATTTCGATCTAATCCCTTGATCCAATCATCATGAGTTTTGATTCAAATTCTATGCTCACTAAGATTGAATGTATGAGTAGACAGTAATTAATTCTGCACAAACGTGTTCCAATCACACAAGTCAATGAGATTTTAAAGCGTCCTTGATCAGTTTACCACTTCAACATACCACTACTAACACCAACATTCCTAACTTGACATTTCCTCCAAACATGAGTAATCCTGAGAAGTCATTTATAGTGAAATACTTGATTCTTACGAATCTCTTCTATATTCTAAGATGGTTAACAACTGTAGAGGAATACAGACATAATTGTTACTTAATATATCTGGTTGTTGACTGACAGATGAACAGACGTCTAGGATGCTCAACAGATGTAGTGACCTTGAGAAATTCGAGATTGTTTATTTCACATATTCTTAGATTTTGTCAGCCACTAATTTTCAAGATATGTCGAGTGGTCAACTTCGATCGTCTCAAGATTTAGAACATTAGTCTGTGGTTTGACCATCGTAAACTGATATAGGAATTTTGTAGAAACTTTAGTTGGATAACGATTGCGAATGAAGAATCACTCAGTAGTTGTTTCATCGTCTACAATATCAACAGTGATCGAGCTCAGGATCTTAAGGTCCCATAACGTATGTCTGACTTTCAGACCACTGAGTTCACAACCAATGGAATACAATTCACTCTTTACTCAATTTATAGCATCGCGAAACCACTAACCACTGCAACGATTAGATGATATTAGTCTCACCCCGATATGGTCGAACTCTACCGCTCATGGCTTCCTACTAAAACCCCTATGACTTACATCTTGAAGTTAATAACCAATTAGCACACGAATATCAATATTATTATTATTATTATTATTATTAGCCTTATTCAGTATTATAGCTTTGGTACAATATAGAATTCTCAGCTCAAAATATTTCAACAACTTTCCGTTTCTCATTTCTTGGTCGATCCTGACGATAAATATTGAGTGATTGCCAACATTTGAATAATGTAGATTCTTTTCGATGTATATAACCAGCAACCACAATGTCTCTGATTGTACTCTTTCCTAACTGAGTAGGTTATGCGATCAATTGACATAATGATCTGTTGAAACAAACAAAACGCAGATAACTTGTTGAAATATCTAGATGGTAGGAACAGGTAACCCAGATACTCAAGCACGCCGTCTAGTCTTTTGGAGATTTTTCTTTTCGCAGTAAAAACTAAATAATTCATCCATTAATTTAATCAGACAAACTTTCAATCATGTATCGGCTACAATTCAGTTAACTAGTATTGATTTATAGTATTTTGTCTCATAGAGATAAACAACTGTTGGTTTAACTCAACACACTTATTTCCCAGTCAGGTTTACTTATCCCAATCCAACTGAGTAGGCAAGGGGGGATAGATAAATCAGTGTTGTATTTTGCACAAAGTTCCATCGGTTTTTCAATTCTTCAAACTATTGACCGATTATCTGCACTAGTCTGCATGCGACAAATCGACAGATTAAAGATAGATATTATTGTGCGAAAATACAACATGCAAAATATTGCCATTTTTAAAGCATTTTAAGCAGACATGGATGGCGACTAGCAGTGGAATCCAGGACGTATGTTTCTTCCGCATTGGGACTCGTCGGCTGGATGTTTCTTAATCCCAGAGTTGATGTTTACTCCAAAATTCAAACACATTACCGTTCGCTTCAAATGCTATCGCGTAATCCACTTAGCTACTGATTCCAGACAGCTACTAGTTTGCTCAGTATGAATTAAAATTAAAATTTACCCCATTGACCGATAAATTACATTCTTAAGCACGAATGAGATGATTCAACAAACCAATATATACGTGAATTATAGTTTTTCAACAGTTGAATTCACCAGTCTATCTAAGCCAGACCCGCATCAGAATCTTGAAGGCACTGGACGATCTTTCGTCACAGTATATAGCTCCTCAACAATGTACACCCACGATCCCCAACCAAAGTGTCTCGAACTCAGGACCTTCGGTCTCATGTGAGAGCGCTTAACCACAAGACCACTGGGCCGGCATCCAAAGGTGTTAATATCAAACTTCAATCGATCCATGATTTTGCTCAACCCTTCATTCATTTTCTGAGGTGTATAACTGTCTCATACCGGACATGGATTGGACTCTACTGGTCACAGCTTCTCACTAGAAATTCAGGAAATCCATCATGAATCCTGATAAGTCTTGTTAATTGAAAGCTATACTCGGATCCTAAGCTAGTCTCGTAACCCCTAAGCTAAATCTACTCAGAGACTTAAACAAGAGAGAAAAGGTGCAAAATATACGAGAAGCACTTTACTCCAAAGGTTCATTCATGTACAGAAAATATAGGGTTTTTCTGAAAATTCTGGAATGCTACCATACATAGTAATCAGCCAATCAAAAACTCTACATGTGACTTTTCAGCCTCATGATGTTTCTAGCAAAACTTCTAATCAAACGCTGATTGCATAAAATGCTTCTTGAGCCTTTCTTGTCTATTGCGAGAAATTTTCTGGATCACCCCAACAAAGCCAGTCATTAGTGAGCACATGATTATTATCAGAACACATATGTACTTCAATCTTGGTAGCCTGATAGGCTTCACTTACACAAAAGTATGACTAAAAGCCTTGTACACTAATTCATACCTGATAATTGAATCACATTTAATTAAATATAAGAACTGTCGTTTAAATTAGAGAGAATAGTTTCACAATATTTGGGCGCCGAATTGATGTAAGACATTCAATAGGAATAATCTATTTTTATAGTTGAAAGCGTGAGTCAATTGAAGCTAGACCACCATGGAAAACGTGGAAGCACTGGACGGCCAAATCCAGGAGTTCTAGCGAGAAGCAGTGACCAGTGGAGTTCAAACCACGTCTGTTGTGAGATATCAACTCACTGAAGACAATTGATGAACGGTTGCTCAAACATCGTGGATTGATTGAAGTTAGACATTAACACCGTTGGATTCCGACCGGCTCAATGGTCTATCGGTTAAGTGCTCTGGCGTGAGACTGGCAGGCCCTGGGTTCAAATCACGTGAGCGCCGGATCGTGTACGCACACAGGTAATGACTAACAATTGATCGGCAGACATGGTAAACTGTGTTACCTAGGTTCATCCGAGTATTTGCTGAAGATGGTATGATATACGATGGTAATATCCTCTGCTCAAAAAAAGTGAAAAT